>NC_058408.1:143679351-143765489 GCF_002201575.2 Neomonachus schauinslandi | reverse complement strand
AGAAGAAGAAGGAAGGAAGAAGGAAGAAGGAAGGAGAAGGAGAAGAAGAAGAAGCAGCAGCAGCAGAAGCAGAAGTAGCTGCCACCTGTCAAGTCAGTCAAATGGTCTATCTGGTCCACCAGCCAGACTGCTTTCCTGGGAATGAGCATAAAGGTATGTGCATGTAGGATACAGGGAATGATAAAGTTCCTGAGTCTTCCCAAGACACTCTTTGATGGCCAATGGTGCTAGAACAAGGATGCAAAATGTCAAAACACTGCAATCCAATCAGATTGCAACTTTCTACCCAGAGGAGGGAGGATGACATGGTCCCTGATTTTAGCTTCAGTGCTTTCGTCATTAGAGACTTTAGACATTAGAGATCTTCGATCAAAGGTCATTGAAGAGGAGGCAGCTAAATATCTGAATTTAGAGAAAAATGACTTTATTCCCTATGAGGACACAAGTTTTTGTTGATGAGTAAGAATCCAGATTTAGAGAAATGTGTGGACTCCACATGACACACATTTACTAGAAATAACAATCACCATCACCACCTGGGGTTATGAGGTTGAGAGTTTTATCATGAAGCTATTCAACAAATAGTTATTTAATTCCTGCTACATGCTTGATCAGGTGTCATGCTCAGCTCTGGGGAACAATGAGGCAGACTTGGTTCCTGGTCTTATGGAATCTAGAGATAAAAATAATTATGAACTGTGAATGTGTGAGGAAAGGAACAAATAGGCTTTTGAAAGAGAGGATGACTGATGGGGTCAGGGGAGTCACCACTTTGTATAAATCTGGAAGATGAGAGAGAGATAGATATGCAAAGAGCATCAGAGTGTGTATCCATGGTAGGGAACAGCAGTGGAGTCCTGAAAGGCAGAGAGCTTGATACAACCAGGAACTGTCAGATCAGTGTAGCTGGAGTAGATCATGGCTTGAGATAAAGCTAGAGGGTTAGGCAGGAGCTAGATTCGATTTTTTTTTTTTTTCCTGAGAGGGAGAGAGCTTGGCAGGGAGGGGCAGAAGGAGAAGGAGAGAATGAATCCCAAGTAGCTGAGCATGGAGACCAATGCAGGGCTCAACCCCATGACCCTGAGATCATGACCTGCGCTGAAATCAAGAGTAGGATGTTGAACCAACTGAGCCACCCAGGCCCCCAGGGGCTAGGTTTTTATAGGGTTTTGTGGCACATAGCTATTCTAAGACTTTTAAAGAAAAAGAGTAATCACAAATCAATTGGTTGCTGTGTGAATGGCTGCGAGATGAGCAAAAGTAGAAGGAAGACAGTAAGAGCCCACAGGTCTGAATCACTTTATCAGTGGACAACACTGACCTCAGGTTACCTTATTATTTCCCAATGTCATTTCAAATACCACTTAAATGTAACCACAATTGATAGCTTGCTGGATTTTCAAGTTAAAATAAATGCTATGTGAAAGGTTTCATCAATGATCAAGCTGTTCCCAAATATTCTTGAGATTCACTAATATGTGGATAGTACATCTTGCATATCTGAAAATTTTTGCTTTTGGTCTAGTTTTTTTTTATTGAGATAAAATTTACACACAGTGAACTGTATAGATCAATCCTGAAAAACACAGATACTCATATAAGGAAAATCCCCAAAAAGATATTACAACCATTTAGAGTCAGTTCCCCAGTCTATCATGCTCCACTCAGAACAAACCACTCTGATTTCTACTCCATAGACTAGTTTGAACTGTTCTTGAACTTCACATAAACAAAATACTACAATATGTACTCTTCTGTGTCCGGCTTCCTTATCTCAGTGTAGTTTCTGAGATCCACCTATATTGCTATATCCATCAGTAGTTTGCTCCTTTTCAGTACTGTCTGTTCTCCTACTCATAGATAACTTGCATTGTTTCTGGTTTGGGCTGATTAAGAATAAAACTGCTGCAACAGTCTAAGTCCTTTCATGGGCATGTGTTTTTATTTCTCTTGGGTAAACACATTAGAATGGACCTGCTGAGTCACACGGTAAGTATATGATTAATTTTATAAAAAACTGACTACCAATTTACAAAGAGGTTATACCAACTTCCACCAGCAATATATGAGAGCTCTACTTGCACCCTCAACATCAACATTTGGTGTCGCCGGTCCTTCTAAACTTAACCATTAGCTAATGGCTAAGAAGTGGTATCTCATTGTGGTTTCAACTTACATTTCCCTAATACGTGATAATTGAGCACCTTTTCACATGCTTACTGACCTTTTATATGCCATACTTTATGCAGTCTCTGTTCCAGCCATTTGCCTGCGTTTTTATGAGGTTATCTTTTTATTATTGATCTATAGGAGCTCCTTATATATTCTGGATATGAGTGCACAAATCCTTTGTAGGATATATGAATGGCAAGTATTTTCTTCTCTTTTTTTTTTTTTTTAAAGATTTTATTTATTTATTTGACAGAGAGAGACACAGCGAGAGAGGGAACACAAGCAGGGGGAGTGGGAGAGGGAGAAGCAGGCTCCCCGCAGAGCAGGGAGCCCGATGCGGGACTCGATCCCAGGACCCTGGGATCATGACCTGAGCTGAAGGCAGTCGCTTAACCAACTGAGCCACCCAGGCGCGCTCTTTTTTTTTTTTTGAATTGCAAGTATTTTCTATCAGTCTGTGACTTACTTTTTCTTTTCATAATGATGTCTTCTGAAGACCACATCTTTTAAATTTTGGTGAAGTTCAATTTGTCATTCTTTTTATTTTTATTTTTTTAAAGATTTTATCTATTTATTCAACAGACAGAGAGAGAGGGAGTGAGCACAAGCAGGGGGCAGGAGAGGGAGAAGGAGGCTCCTCGCTGAGTGGGGAGCCCTATGTGGAGCTTGATCCCAAGACCCTGGGATCACAAACTGAGCCAAAGGCAGACGCTTAACCAACTGAGCCACCCAGGCGCCCCTGTCATTGTTTTTATTATTGGTGCTTTTGTGTTCCTTCTAAGAAATTTTTGACCATCCCAAAATACCAAAGATATTCTTCTACATTATATTCTAGATGATTTATAGATTTAACTTATATGATTCACTTTGAGTTAATTTTTACATATCGTATGAGGTAGGGGTCAAGGTTAATTTATTTTTCATACTTTATTCAGGCTTTCTAGTACCACTGATTTTAATCTTTCTTTTCACCACTAAATTACCTTGGCATCTTTGTCAAAAATAAACTGACCATATATGTGTGGACCTATTTCTTAGCTCTATCTGCTCTATTAATCTATTTATCTATCCTTAAGCCATACTAGCTTGATTACTGCAGAGTTATATGAAATCTTGACATCAAGTTCTATCAGTACTTCAAATTTTTATCTTCTTTCTCAAAATTGGCTATTTTAGGTCCTTTGAATTTTTCCATAAATTTTATAAACAGCTTTCAATTCCTACAAAACAAATTTAAATAGGATTGTTATGAACCCTATGGTTTAATTTAGGAAAAAACAACATACAGATTTTTAAATTTTGTTAAGTTTATTCTCAGGTTTTCGTAAGTTGATGCTACTGTAAATGGTACTTTTAAAATCTGCACTTTCTAATTGTTTCTTGCTATTATATAGAAATAAAGTTGAGTTTTATATTGGTTTTGTACCTATGATCTTTCAAAATTGCTTATTAACTGTTTTATAGATTTCCTAAGATTTTCTAAATAATCATGTCATCTGCAAATAAAAATAACTACTTCTTCCTTTACTTTCTATTTTTTTTCTTGTTTAAATGCACTGATTAGAACTCCCACCCAACTTTAACAGATACAGTGATAATGGACAATTTTTTATGATATTCACAATCCGAAGGGGAAAGTATTCAGTCTTTTCACCGTTAGGTATAAAGTTAACAGTAGGTTTTCATAGATGTCTTTTATCAAACTAAAGAAGTTCCATTTTCTTCCTAGTTCAATGAGAGCTTTTACCATGAAAGTATTTTTTCTACATCTATTGACATGATCATATGGTTTTCTCCAATATTCTGTTAATTTGGTGAATTTTAACAATTGATTTTTAATTTTTAAATCAACTTTACATTCCTAGGATAAACTCCAATTCTTTTGTATGTATTTCTGGACTTAATTTGCTAATTTATTAAAGGCTGTGTGTCTATATTCATGAGAGATATTGGCCTATAATTTTTCTTCTCTGTAATATCTCTGTCAAAAGTTGTTATCAGGATTATTCTATAACCTTATTTGTATAGTCTCACAGAACTAGTTGGGAAGTGTTCTATCTTTTTGAAAGTTTTGTGTAAGATTGATATTACTTTTAAATGTTTGACTGCAGAAACCAGTGAAACCACCCAAGCCTAGAGATTTCTTTGTACAAAGATTTTTAATTACAAATTGTATTTCTATTTCATCTCTATCAGTTCTGCTGAGCTGTGGTTTGCAAGGAATTTGACCATTCCACATGCATTGTTGAATTGCTGGCATGAAACTGTTTACAAATGCCCTTATTGTCTTTTTAATGTACTCAGGTTATTTAAGAGGAGCTCTGTTTTCTTTCCTGATATTGGTCATTTGTGTGTTCTGTTATCCCTTGATCAGTCTTGCTAGGAGTTTATCAATTCTATAAATCTTAAGAAATAACAAGAAGGGCAAGTCTGGTGGAATTGAAAGTCCTTTACCTTGAAGTTTTGGTATTCCAAACAATTGTTGCCATGAAAATCAATCCCCCAAATTTAACACTAATCATCTTGGTCCACAGGCAGTTATTATCCCTAAGAAATTGAACAGCATGTGACTAAACCACATGAAAAAATTAGCACATTTTGAAAGTTCAGTGATCTAATAATCCTCACAATAATATGAAATATTATTATATCTATTTCAAAGATGAGAAAACCAAAGCTTAGAGAATTTAGCAATTGCCTAAGTCACATAAGTTATTTTGGATTCACACTCACGTCCTTCTGATTCCAACACCTGTGAACTTCCCACTTCAACCGTGAAGTTGCCATGAGTGAATGATTCAGGATCATATTACCAGCACTTGAGCAGCCTGCCTTTGGAAAGGTATTGTCCCCATGGAACTGGGATAAATGCGATGGAAAAAAGAACATAAGAAGAAAAGGTGTCCCTCATTTTTTTCACAGGGCCAAGAAGGGTCACATCATACTGAACAAAATGCTATTATTGGTGGAAATTACAGAAGCAACACTTTGGCCAAGTCTAAATGACTGTAGTCTAAATGATTTTTTTTAAATATAATTTTCAACTTTCACTTCAAAAGTTATGATTGATGAAGAAGGGAAATGTCACTTGCAAGCTTGTGACATGCTATGTTTGATCAAAATAGTGCCATTTCTGTTGTTTTAATAATAGGTCCTCATAGAGTTATGCTTTGCCTTCTCATTTCTAGACATTTCTTTGAAAGGCATTTACTTTCTCTTAGTTAAAAAAGACTAGGGATTAACTAAACACTAATTTCAGTACTTGTTCTTATTGAGTGCCTTGTTTTAGAAAAAAGAGAAAAATAATTTTCTTTTCCATTATCTTTGCTCATCACTCCTAAAGATTGTTTTTAAAAAAGGCAATTATTTCAGGAACATCCATTTTAGGAAAAAACATACTGTCTAGCATCCCTGAACTCTAGTAGGAAACTGGATATACATGTTAGACCTATTCCTTGTAAACTTCTGCTATTCATTTCATCTGTTATTCAATGCACAGAATAAATTATTCCATGCTAAAAACATAGAATGGTGCTTCTGTATTCTTCTTTACATCTGAATTTACAATGGGCAATGGTTTTCTAGTGAACTCTCTAGCATTATCCATACAACCACTCTGCAAGAGAAACAAGGTAGATGATAAGGAGAAGTGAATGAGGGACTTCATCATCACAGGTGGCTTGCAGGAAGAGTTGGGAAAATGAGTCCAGCCTTGAAAGATGGGTAGGTAGGGTGAACATTCACTTTCTCAACACTACTCTGTGCCAAGCAGGGGGGACTCTGGGGAAGAGCTAGGAGGGCATTTCCTGGAGGGGAAGACAGTGAGCCACAGACTAGGGCAGTGACTGTGGGGGCTTGAGGCTGCTTGGTTGGAAGGGTATGTGCTGGAGAGGAGAGGAACGTGCTCTCCCCAAAGTGGGTAGGAGAGCATGGCAGTTAATTTTGTGTGTCAACTTGATTGAATCACAGGGTACCTAGATATTTGGCTAAACATTATTTGTGAGTAGGTCCGTGAGGGTGCTTCTGAACTAGCCCTCCCCAGTGTGGGTGGGCATCACCCAATCTGAGGCCCAGAACAAAACAGAACAAATAGGTAGAGGAAAAGAATAGGTGGAGGAAGAGGGGATTCACCTTCTCTCTGTCTGACAGCTTGAGCAAGGACGTCCATTTTCTCCTTCCCTGGGACTAGGCTGCCCATCATCAGTACTCCTGGTTCGCAGGCCTTCCAACTCAGACTAGATTGTACATGGCCAGCTTTCCTGCATCTGCAGCATGTAGACGGCAGATCATGGGACTCCTCAGACCCCATAATCATGTAAACCAGTTCTCATTATATAGACACACTCTTGGTTCTGTTTCTCTGGAGAACCCTGACTAATACAGAGAGGAAACTCAAATTGGTTCAAGCATGGTTTGGGAAAACCCCAGATGAGAATTCCCCAAGGAATTCTTACAGAAACTGGTGAGTGACTGTGGGTGACACAGGTCCCCATGTTCTCGAGGCGTTGCTACGAGGAGCATTTAGGGCTTCTGGTGCCAGCATGGGGGAGGGGAACAGAAGAGGGAGGAAGGCCGGGCTGTGCATTCAGGGGCTGGGGGAGGGGCAGCATCCGGGCTGATATTTCGTTCTTGGGCAAGAGTCAGAAATGAAACACTGGAGGACAGCCACGACTTATCCAGCCGCCTTTATGCCACACCCACTTCCAGGGCAGAGGGAGGGGAAGAGACAACATCCGGGGACCCACTTCTGGGTCTCATGGGCCTTGCAGGCTCTGGCCCTTCCCACCGTGGGAACTGCTAGGGGACCACAGGCCGACTGCACAGGCAGGGCACCCCGTGGCCGACAGCTGTGAGGGTGCCAGGGTCACCTGAGCTCCGCCTCACCATCTATACGCAGAGACTGTGCTGCTTGAACAGGAAGGATCTGAAAGCTGATGGTGCTCCAGACATGGACTCCAGTCTGCTGGGTGTCCCTGGGGCCTCCGGGCTTCTGCGACTCTGTGGCATTCCTCACTCCGCTTGTGGCAGGCATCCTTGGGGCTAGTGGGTCCCCTGGGCTCCTCCTCACAACTGCCCCAGCAAGGAGGCCCAGCCCTGCCACTCACACCCACATCTGTCCAGTGTCCCAGAGATGCTGGAAGCTGTGGAGAGGCACACAATCCTCATCACCTCCTTCTTCCGTTCATACAGTCCCTGTGACAGAATTCCTGTAGCTGCCTCGCTTAAGATAAAGCATGCAGACTGCCTCTAGGAGAAGAAAAACTCCATCCAAGTGAGCACTGCACACGTGTGGGAGAATTTTTGATGACTTTGGAAAATGAGGTCATCATATACCAACAAGCAGGTGTCTGATTGCTCCAAATGACCTCCAAAGGAGGAAGAGGCATCAGAGGTCATGTGACAGTGGGTTTTGTGGTGGTTGTCACCACATGGAAAGCTTTTACCGGTCAACTTCTCAGCAGCAGCTGAGGAATGCATGGGCGTGCTGGATGCCTGAAAGGAACTGAGCATACTTTCGCAAAATCACTTTTTGCTAAGGTTCACACAGGTCCCCATGTTGGCCAAAGTCCTTCAGTGGCACCTTCTTTTCTGGGGCAGGCAGCCAGCTCCTTTGCCATGAACTCATGCCACCATGCCCATGCTGCTACGAAGCCTGCCCCCCCCAAACAGACTGAGGGAGGCTCAGTAAACAGTGCTTCTCACGTGGCCTTTCAGTTATGAGGACAACCAGCTTAGCTGTACCCAGAGGCTCCCTTTGCGTCTCTAGCAACTACCTTGATAAATTATGTTATTCACTTAGCGAATGGACTGTTAATCCTATTAATGGGCTTTCGCCACATCTAGTGAGCAACACGATGGAGGAAACAGTAGGTAATGACTTTCAACTCCACTGTCTGAGGTCCGGCTGTGACTCGGGCAGTTTGGGTCTGGGCCCATGCCGGCAGACGCACAGACAGACTCACTCTGGGTATCCCCACCTCTGTGACCTTTCTAGGCATGGGTACAACTGTTAACGGATGTTCTTGGAAATGAACCTCCAGCAGGCCTCCCCACCTGTAAGCCTGGCAGACAAGGGCGACACGCTGTGCCATGTCCAAAAGCCCAGCTCTAGAGAGGCTCTCTGAAGCGCACACTGGTTTTCGAGGATAATCCAAAAATGGTACGCCGCAATTCTTTTTTTTTTTTTTTTTTAAAGATTTTACTTATTTATTTTTTGTCAGAGAGAGAGCACAAACAGGGGTAGCGGCAGGCAGAGAAGGTAGAGGGAGAAGCAGGCTCTCTGCCAAGCAAGGAGCCCGATGCGGGACTCGATCCCAGGACCCTGGGATCATGACCTGAGCCGAAGGCAGACGCTTAACCGACTGAGTCACCCAGGCGTCCCGGCACGCCGCAATTCTTAAATTGCAGACCATAATCAGGGAATAATTTTTTTTTTGATGTTCTACTTTTCCTTTCAAAAATTATAAGACGCTGAGTTTTTGAAGCATTCAGATCTACACTTAGGATCAAATTAAAACTGTAGGTGTAAACTAAGAACCAACACAAAAGGAATTATGTTGACTGAATTTATCACACAGCTCTCACAGCAAAAACACACGCCATGAAAGAAATCACTCCTGACGTAATAATCAAACAGGTACCTTTTGATAGGGAAATAAACTTGGGGATGCATTCGCAACCTGCTGTCATGCTGCCTTAGGAACAAACACATTCAAATGGACATCTGGTGTAGGGACAGGAGATTCTGTTTCTCTCTTGTTCTCCCATCTGCCAAAGGGGACAGAGACCAGACTTCTCCGATCTTCCCCAGAATCAGAACTCAAGGGGGAATAGCAATAAATGATTTCATTTCATTTCCCACACACACACCTGGAAAGGTAGGAATTGGGACTCTGCTTACAGATAAGCCAACTGAGACGCACAGTCATAAGTGATCTGTGCAAGATTCCATCATTGTGGTGATGGGAGCCAGGCCAAACTCAGGTCTGTTGGAGTCTGAAAATAATTCTTCTCTCTCTACTATAGTCAATATAGAAATGCTAGACCAAAAAGTATTTATTTATGTGGAGCAATCCAATGATTACAAAAACAAATATACCAGGCTAGGTCTTAAAATGGCATTCTTTTGACATCCAACAATATGTAGCTATGAACATATGGAGAAAGAAGAAATAAACAAATGCTCATGGTATTTAGAGCAGAAATCCAAAAGTTGTAAAATGATCCACGCGCCCTGGCCTTCTCCTCCACACGCACCATGACAAGGGATGGGGAGGTTCAGGGTCTTTCTGGTAAGAAATGTTCTCACCCTCTCTTCTCTGATCTTGCCCCACCTTTCCCTTAGAATTAACTGTCCCAGATGACTCTGATTATGTAAGAGACACCACTTTAATTACCAGGCATTTTATATTTTTCCTACTAGCATATATCAGGAGTATAATTAAATGGCTCTTTGTTTAATGTCCAGTGCTGTCCATCAGGGCTACTACGAATGGCTGTTCGGGATACTCACGGCCCCAGAGTGCCCCGCCAACAAGGGCGGGCTGCCCTCTGCTCTCTATGCCCCCTACCTGGTGTTGCATCTGCTGAAGAGACACCTTCTCCGAACTGGCACAAATACTCTGTGGGCTCACAGAGGCCCTGCCCTGTGAACTCTGCCACAACTGGGACTGGGTCTGTCTAACCCACCACCATCTCTTCCCACACCCCACATAGGAGGTGTCCCATCAGAGCTGTGGACTAAATGACTAATTCACTAAAGAAATGAGTGAATACTTTTTAAAGCATTTAGAGAGTATTGGAAGTTTTACCTGAGACGTGGTGATGAAGTCCCAGTTGTGAGTTACATGGCAGCACCTCACTTGTTAGAGCAGCTATGATAGCAGGTTCAACAGCAGGAGGAGACAGCCCCTGGGGGCATGGCACCAAGCCACGGGAAGAGACGGGGAGAAACGGGCGGCTGCTTGTGAGGCTTCCCTGCTCTAGCCAGAGTCAGCAAATGCCCGTCACTTGTCTTTTCCAGAAGGAAATAAATGGAAGCTTGTTTGATTTGTAAGGTGTGGTAAATAATACCCAGGCAAAATACTCTACCATTTGACCAAAAGGCCATATTAGTAAGGGATAAAAATATGATCCATATTTTTTTTTTACAAGGTTACTAATCACCAGGGGATGTGGAGAGGCTCAGGTGGAGGCTCTCAAGAATATTCCCTTTTGGGGCACTTGGGGGGGCTCAGTTGGTTAAGCATCTGCCTTTGGCTCAGGTCACGATCTCAGGATCCTGGGCTCCCTGCTCAGCGGGGAGTCTGCTTCTCCCTCTCCCTCTACCTGCAGCTCCCCCTACTTGTGCATGCTATTAAATAAATAAATGAAATCTTAAAAAAAAAGAATATTCCCTCTTTCTTTCCTTCCTTCCTTCCTTCTCTTCTTCCTTTCTTCTTGATGAAATACTGCAGAGCTCCTCATAACTCAAAAAACTAAGGGAAATAATCCTAAGGAAAAGAACAAGCTGTAGCCTGAAACCGAGTCCACTTACTGGTAGAAATAAGCACAAAGGGGCTCCCAAAAACTTTTAACCTCTGAATATCTGCTCATTAAAAAAAAAAAAAAAAAAGACTCATAAGTGTCAAAGCTCTGGACTAAAGAAGCTAGCTTGTCTCCCCCCTCAACACACACACAAGTCCCCAGGTCCTGCTCAGGCTCCCAGAGACAAGGGACCCTAACTCACAGTGTCACTGTGGTCTTTCCAGTCATTAGCAAGATTCCCAGCTCTGCTGGAGGAGGCGGGAAGGGGCCCAGCATTCACAAAGCACCGACTATGAGCCTGGCACCATGCAAGGTGCTTCCCCACCTTTAACCCTTTCAATTCTCATAAGAATTTCTCTGGCAGGGATCTTAAACCCTCTTATAAAGCTGATGACACCGAGGCAGAACCACAGAGCTTTATAAGTCAAAGTAAGCTATGCCACCCTATCCCACCCATATCCCTTCATTGTTCTAAGACTAAAGGGAAAAACTGAGCAGTAAAGGGTTTGCTGCTAGGGAGCAGGACAGCTGAACATATTACCCTAACAGCTCAGGTCTCTCTTACTCTAAACAAAGAAAGTGTGGGGTATTCTGGGAACTCAGCACTGATGGTGAATTTGGGGTCCGCTCCAAAAAACAATGGCGGAGCATCTGGGCTGTTCAGGATGGCCGCTTTCCTAAGGCCACACAGAGGCTGAAACTCAAGGAAGTCGTAGGAGTTAGCCAAGGTATTAGTTTGGGTTCCCTCAGGATGAGACCCTGAGATAGATTCAAGTGCAAACAGTCTATTAGGAAGATGATTCGAGACGACACCAGTGGGGAAACAAGACACACATGGTATCAAACACGTTACCACTCTGGGAGGCAAGAGCTCAACACCACTAGGGCTCTAGGAAACAGGGTAAAATACACCCTTCAGACCTGGTCTACCTACAGGGCAAGGGAGCCGGGATATTTATACACCAGCCCGTGAGTCAGTGACTGAGGGCTGCTCGAGGGGATGGGCACATGTTCCTTCCCTGCACATCCAGTCTGCTATAGGCACAGAGAAGCAGGGGCTGGTAGCTGGAAACTGGTGAGTGCTGGAGGAATGTGGGCAGGCTTCTGACAGCATTTGAGAAGTGAGAGCAGGGCAAGTGCAAATGCCAAGAATGGAAAGAATGTCTCATGTGGAGGGAGCTGTCAAAAGTTGGGCTCTGGGGGTTCCTGGGGGGCTCAGTTGGTTGAGTGTTTGACTCTTGATTTGGCTCGGGTCATAATCTCAGGGTCATGAGATCAAGCCCGGTGTCGGGCTCTGTGCTCAGTGGAGAGTCTGCTTGAGATGCGCTCTCTCCCTCTGCCCCTCCCCTCATTCAAGTGCGTGCACTCTCTCTCAAATAAATAAATAATTTTTTTTTTTTAAAGTTAGGCTCCAAAGTCAGACACTCTGGGTATAAATGCCAGCTCTGTGATTTGCTGGCTGTGTGCTGTGGAGGCCAATCATTATCCCCCTCAGCCTCAGTTTCCTCATCTGGACAAGAGGACTAATAAGAGTGCTGACCTCACAGGTATGTTGTGGGGATTCAATGGGATAAGTCCTTTAAAAAAGCTGTTAACGTAGACACTGACACATTTTCCATGTTCAATAAATGATAGCTGTCTTCAGGGCCATCAAAAGGACAGAGTGGCCGGAACGCAGGAAGCAAGGTTGGGTGGGGGCATAGGACATGAGGTTGAAGAGGCAACCAGAGGGGCCAGAGCATCATCTGGGACTGGATGACCCTTTTGGTGCACAGGAAGCCACTGAAGAGTTTTAAGTTCTGGAGTGTCCTGACATCATCATTCTAGAATGTCATACTCTTCAAAGGCTTGAAATGCTTTTTCTGCTTCCAGGTCCCCAGAGCTGAATTTACTCCTGGCATAGAAAGAAGGTGCTATTTAGCACTAATTAGCAGACTCCAGAGACTGACGGGAGCAAAGAAGCGCTGGTTTGAATCATCTGAAGACTGCACAGACTTGGCTGTAGAATGATCTGTTTCATTTTCCTTCGGCAGACTTAACTTCCTAATTAAGTTGGCTCCAGCTAACATTCAAATGACTTTGCATTTCCCAGGAAGATGCCAACAGAGGTAGGAGAGGCAGCCCCCAGACCCACCAGGAGACATAGGAAGCAAGTCTGGAATGAAAAGTTTGTTGTGTGGGGCGCCTGGGTGGCTCAGATGGTTAAGCGTCTGCCTTAGGCTCAGGTCATAATCCCGGGGTCCTGGGATCGAGTCCCGCATCGGGCTCCCTGCTAGGTGGGGAGCCTGCTTCTTCCTCTGCCTCTGCCTCTCTCTCTCTCTCTCTGACTCTCATGAATAAATAAATAAAACATTTTAAAAAAAAAGAAAAGTTTGTTGTGGAGACCCCCATGGGAATAACTTATGTACTTTTATGAGTTCTACCCAAAAGGGAAAAGGAAACACACTGGTGGTAAGGATATGCATGCTAGATGTGAATCTGAGAGGACACAAAGAAAAAGGCTGGTGGTTCTGAGCCCAAAAGGTAATGTTTCTATGGCAGAGCCCCACCTGAGGAAGGGTATCCACTCAGAAATGGGACAATTTCCAGAGAAGGGGATTGTGGAACAGTGTTGGCTCATGATCAATTGGTTGATTAATTTCTTTCCTTTTTTCTTTCTTTCCCTTTTTCTTTTGTCTCTTTCCATCCATACATACATACCCCAAAAGATGTCCATTACAGGGGACATCTGATAATTTGAATTTCTATTTTTGGAACACAGCTACCATCTTGAATGATCTCTGGACCCATATTTAGACGACTGTGTTAAGAGTCAATGGTTTGATATAAAGATAAAAGGAGCCCACACAAAATAGGTGTCTATTGAACAATTCCTTTTTAATTCAAGTCTATTCCATCACCAAGGGCTAAGAACAAGATATTATAAAATTCTTTTCACAATTGATGGACCCAAGAGCCTTGTGCCCATAAGAAGTCATTACATAATATGAGAAGAGGTAGGGTGAGGAACAGAGGACATTTCCTAATGATAAAAGAGTCAAAATACCAAGAATACACAACCATAAATGTGTATGTGCCTATAAACAGATCTCTATATGAAGCAAAACCCAGTAAAACTAAAAGGAGAAACAGATGAATCTACAGTCCTAGTTGAAGACCATCATACCCTACTCTTAGTAACTGACAGAACACTGAGACAAAGAGAATAAAAGCAAGGATCAAAAATTTTTGAATGATACCATGGTAACTTAATGGACACATACAGAATGACACAACCAACAAGTGCATAAATACATTTTCAGGTGTGCATGGAAAGTCCATTGAGATAAAATATTCAGTAGGGAATAAAACAAATCCCAATAAATTTCAAAACACTCAACATACTTGTTTTCTGTTCACAATAAAATGGAGTTAAAGATTCAAAACATTAAGATAGCTAGAAAAGCCATTTGGAAAGTGAAAAGCTCACTTCTAAATAAGAAGGTCTAAGACAGAGTCCAAGATCAAAGAAGAAATAACAAGGGTAGTTAGAAAACATTTTGAATAGGAATAAAAAATACAATACACCAAATTTTGTGGGGTACCACTAACACAGGGCTTAAGGGAAATCTATAGCTGTAAATGCTTAAGTTAGAAACGAAAAGTCTTAAACAACTGTGATTTAAATTTCCAACTTAGGAAACTAGAAAATTATGAGCAAATTAAACAAAAATTAAAAATAAGGAAATAATACAAATAAGAGCCAAAAACCAATGAGGTAAAAAAGAGACAAAAATAGAGAAAATAAACACAAAAGTTGGTTTTTTGGGAAGGATTAGTAAAATTGATAAACCCCAAGTACAATTAATCAAGAAAAAAGTAGAGAAAATACAAATTACTAGAACAGAAATGGAAAAGCATTGTCAGCACTGCTCTTACAGACATCAAAAAAGTCAAGAGCAGAATATTATAAACAACTTTATCCTAATACATCCAACAACCTAGATGAAAGGTACAAATTCCTTAAAAATATGATCAGAACTGACATAAGGTAATTCCACTTCTAGGATGGCAATGTGAGGAGCTATGTGGACCCACTCCTAAGCAAAACGGGAAAATTATTTAAAAAAATTTTTTTCTAAGTCTCTGGATGGTCCCAAGAACATACAGAAAATAAACATTTATTCAAGAAAATGCACTAAAACTCCCTAAGAACGATGAGAATCTGTGGTATTTGAACCTGACCCATTCCCTCCTTCCTCACTCGAAGCCTAGTATGATGGAAAACTCTGCTCCAGGAGGAAACAGCCCAGAACACAGGGCCCCCTCCTCCTCTTCCCTCAGCAATAAAAAGAAATTACTGATACTCATGACAACATGAAGAACTCCAAGACATTATATTGAGCAAAAGCTGCCAGACACGAAAAGGACATACTGTATGATTCCAATTATATGAAGTTCATTTTTTTTTAAAGATTTTATTTATTTGTCAGAGAAAAAGAGACAGAGAGACAGAGCACAAGCAGGGGGAGCGGCAGGCAAAGGGAGAAGCAGGCTCAGGGAGCCTGACGCAGGACTCAATCCCAGGACCCTGGGATCGTGACCTGAGCCGAAGGCAGACGCTTAACTGACTGAGCCACCCAGGCGCCCCTGAAATTTAAAAACTAAAACAAGGGGCGCCTGGGTGGCTCAGTTGGTTAAGCGACTGCCTTCGGCTCAGGTCATGATCCTGGAGTCCCTGGATCGAGTCCCACATCGGGCTCTCTGCTCAGCAGGGAGTCTGCTTCTCCCTCTGACCCTCCCCCCTCTCATGTGCTCTCTCTCTCTCTCTCAAATAAATAAATAAAATCTTTTAAAAATAAATAAATAAAAACTAAAACAAAAACACAAAACCTGAACCATGGCTATCCTGAGGGAATGAGGATTGACTGAAAAGGGACAAAAACAAACCTTCTGGGTTAGGATATTCTATCCTGAGATAGGAATAGGGGTTATGAGTCGAGTTTTTGAGGGAGAGTATTTTGAATTAATTGAACGGTGCCCATTTCTCAACATATCCTATTTAGTCAGACCGGGAACTTGGGAGAGTGGATGAATTTAACATGTGACTGATCGACTTCTTTTTTTTTTTTTTTTAAAGATTTTATTTATTTATTTGAGAGAGAATGAGATAGAGAGAGCATGAGAGGGGGGAGGGTCAGCGGGAGAAGCAGACTCCCTGCCGAGCAGGGAGCCCGATGCGGGACTCGATCCCGGGACTCCAGGATCATGACCTGAGCCGAAGGCAGTCGCTTAACCAACTGAGCCACCCAGGCTCCCGTGACTGATCGACTTCTGCCACATATTTACCTAACTCCCCAAGACAAGGGTTTCTCAGTCTGGACACCACTGACATTTGGGGCAAGCTAAGTCTGTGTCGTGGGGTCGTCCTATGTGCGCAGGATGCTTAGCAGCGCTGGTGGCCTCTGTGTACTTGATGCTCTTGGTCCACCCCCTGACTTGTGACAAACCCGACTTTCTTGACATCACTAAATGTCCCCCAGTGGGCAAAACTGTCCAGCTGAGAACTACCACCCCAAACCATGCATCCTCAACCAGGACAGCGCTGCCCCCCACCAAGGGAATGAAAACTGGCTCTTGGGAAAATGAAAAAGTCTTAGGGATTATCACTGCTGGTGGCCCTCAGAAAAGGGCCACGGTACATACACAGATGGACAGTATATTGGTGGCATTAAACTTTCACAGTAGAATGGAGCAATTAGGGGAGGAAATGTCTAAAACAAGGAAGGAGGAGTGATAACGGAAGAGAGATTAAGAAACGCCCTCCGACGAAGAGGTCTAGGATTCTACTGACAGCAATCATTCCCTCCCTGCATTTGGCATCCCCAGAAAAAGGCTTTTCACTGCGCTGGGGAGTCTTCCTTTGCCTGATAAAGATGTGGCAAACAAGCACAGTTGTTTCCCAGAACCTTCGAAATTGCCTTCGAAGCCTGAGATGTAGGAGGGTACAAATGTAGGGGAAAAGCCATGAGCGGCTCTTGCCGGATCTGACGCTGTCCCTCGACATGCTGGTGAGACTGGAAACTTTCCTTTAAGTTCTAACGGAAACCACACAAGTTGAGCTGAGCTCCGACAAATGACCACTGGTTGGTCCTGGCCAGACCAATGACCTCAGCAGCCATGCCATTTGATAGCATTTTTAAAAGAAGAAGGTGGCATTTTTCAAGTTTCTCATCTACCAAAACCCACCCAGCAAAACCCATGGATAGCAATTTCAATTAACTCAATGATGTAAAAGAAATAAATCTTACAATTTCCTGTTTTCCTTTTCCTGTTTCTTTATGCAAAATCTTGCCTAATACTCGAAGACCCAGCTGGTTTATAATACTGAATATTCATGCTGCATGGAGTCACACCTGGCCGTTAGCATACATGGTATCCTGTGATCATTTCTCAATCCGTACATAAAATGCATTCAGATTTGTTCAGTAAAAGCAAACTCCCAGGCGTTCAGCCTACAAACACGCTTTAGTGGGCACACTCCACTCTCAAGGACTCTGTCATCAGAGTAACGCTGAGGCTGATCGAGAACCTTCTGATGTGCGGTATCTCTGCAACTGAGGTATTAGAGCATTTCGGTGGTGTTTCTGATTTTAAAATGATAGAAGGAGGAAAGAACAGTGTGACAGCTAATTTTACGTGTCATCGTGGATAGGCCCTGGTGCCCAGTTGTTCTGTCAACATCAGTCTAGATATTGCTGGGAAGGTATTTTGCAAGGTGATGAACGTTTCCAATCAGTTGACTTTAAGGAGTTCACTCACCCTCCCCAGTGAGGCTGGGCCTTGCCCAATAAGCTGAAGGCTTTAAGAGCAAAGACTGAGGTTTCCCAAATAAAATTCTACCTCAAGACTGCAACATGGAAATCCTGCCTGACTTTCCAGCCTGCTGGCTGGCTCTGCCCATTTCAAATTCAAGACTACAACACTGCCTGTTACCTGAGCTTCCAGCCTGTGGGCTGACCCTACACATTTCCAACATGCCAGCCCCACAACCATGCAAACCAATTCCTTAAAATAACTGCTCCCTCTTCCTTCCTCCCCTCTGCCCCCCTACACACTCTCTCTCCCTCTCTCTCTCTCTGCTGGTCCTGATTCTCTGGAGAACCATGACTGATGCAAACAGGAACGTACATTCTATCTTAAATGGAGCTAGAAGCACCTCAAGTCCACACCACAACATATGCCAATGAAAGCAGGTTGTAGAGAGGAAACCTCCCAGAGCCAGGAAAGGCGAGCCTACAGCCTGCAGACGGTGGTGCTGATGAGAAGTCCCTTATTCACCACCAAGGGCCTGCAAAGCTCTGAGCTGGAGGCTCCGGGTACTGCAGGAGGCAAGAGGAAGATGGGGGATGGAAACGAGGAACAGGTGGGGAGTCCTTATTATGAGCAGTTAAACTCTCCACCCCATCCTACAAACCAGGAAAGAAACTGCCATCTCCCTGACTCCTGAAGAAGATATAAGATTTAACAATTTGAGGCTCTGCACTTAGGAAAAGCAGGCAAGTAGGGAACAGGGCTGAGCAACCAGACTGAGAACTGAGGGTGAAGGGTCAGTCTGCAAGGTGACCTGTAAGAACCCCAGCCCCTCAGCCTGGCTTCCGGAATGCCAGGCTCAGGTACACCTCACAAGAGCCTGGGGAGTCTCCTCTGGGGAAAGGAAGAGCCTCAAAGTAAAGGCCAGATGCTAACACTCGGGGTCAACCAGTGAAAACCCAGCTCGCTTCCCATTCATCCTTCAGTGAAGCTTAACTAATGAGCTCTGCCCAATTACCTTCAGTGCTTCCAGCTTAAATAAGAATCCCAGGAAGGCACATAACCGTGAAACTTCAGATGGCCAGAGATGGAGAGAAGATTCTAAGAGGTTCCAGAGAGAGAAAGAAAAATAAAACCAAAGAAAGGAATGCTACAAGGCTTCTCTCAAACACACTATAAACGAGAATCCTGCACCGAAATGATTTTTCTACCTAGAATTCTGCACCCAGCTAAAGAATCGAAAGCAGACACTTCAAACATTAAGTATCTCAAAACATTGTAGCTCATACACCCTCCCCCTCCTCAGAAATGATAGGAGAAAGTGCTTTTCCTCCCAAAGCTTTTCCTGTCCCCTGCTTGGAATTCCTAGTCCCCATGTTCCAGACCACCGTGGTAAATGCACCTGGTATTCATCCTTGCCCTAAAGAGGACTTGGCCCTGCCTGACCATCCTGTACCCTCCCAGAGTACCAACCCCGTACCTACAAAACGGTAAGGGCTCAAGAAGAATCTGTTAAATCATCATCAGCCAGACACACCTTTTAAATATTGTCTGCCATTTAAAGAGTGTATCCCACAAGTTATTATTGCTTATCCTATAAATGCCCCCCTTAAAAAATATAATGGAATTGTTTAAAAATGAAACATCTGTGTGTACAATTAAAGTGCACTGGTTTTGCTTTAGTAATGCTTTTTTTCAGACTTAAATGTTTCAGAGCAGTTTGGTTCACAGCAAAAATTTTTTTTGAAAGATTTTTTATTTATTTATTTGACAAAGAGAGACACAGCAAAAGGGAACACAAGCAGGGGGAGTGGGAGAGGGAGAAGCAGGCTTCCCGCCGAGCAGGGAGCCCGATGTGGGGCTCGATCCCAGGACCCTGGGACCATGACCTGAGCCGAAGGCAGACGCTTAACGACTGAGCCGCCCAGGCCCCCCTGGTTCACAGCAAAATTAAGAAGGTACAAATATTGCTAAAATGTCTATGCTACCCAAAGCAATCTACACGTTCAATGCAATCCCTATCAAGATACCATCAGTATTTTTCACAGGGCAGGAACAAACAATCCTAAAATTTGTATGGAACCAGAAAAGACCCCGAATAGCTAAAGGAATATTGAAAAAGGAAACCAAAGCTGGAGGCATCACAATTCTGGACTTCAAGCTCTATTACCATACTGTCTATCATCAAGACTGTCTTGATGAAGGGGAGAAGCCTGCTTCTCCCTCTCCCACTCCCCCTGCTTGTGTTCCTTTTTGCTGTGTCTCTCTTTGTCAAATAAATAAATAAAAAATCTTTCAAAAAAAATTTTTGCTGTGAACCAAACTGCTCTGAAACACTTAAGTCTGAAAAAAAGCATTACTAAAGCAAGACCAGTGCACTTTAATTGTACACACAGACTGTCTTGATGATAGACAGTATGGTAATGGCACAAAAACAGACACATAGATCAGTGGAACAGAATAGAGAACCCAGAAATGGACCCTCAACTCTATGGTCAACCGATCTTTGACAAATCAGGAAAGAATATCCAATGGAAAAAAGACAGTCTCTTCAACAAACGGTGTTGGGAAAATTGGACAGCCACATGCAGAAGAATGAAACTGGACCATTCCTTTACACCATACACAAAAATAAACTCAAAATGGATGAAAGACCTAAATGTGAGACAGGAATCCATCAAAATTCTAGAGGAGAACACAGGCAGCAACCTCTGTGACCTCAGCCACAGCAACTTCTTGCTAGACACGTCTCCAAAGGCAAAGAAAACAAAAGCAAAAATGAACTATTGGGACTTCATCAGGATAAAAGCTTTTGCACAGCAGATGAAACAGTCAACAAAACTAAAAGGCAACCTACGGAATGGGAGAAGATATTTGCAAATGTCTTACCAGATAAAGGGCTAGTATCCAAAATCTATAAAGAACTCATCAAACTCAACACCCAAAAAATAAAAAATCCAGTCAAGAAATGGGCAGCCAACATGAACAAACATTTCTCCAAAGAAGACACACAAATGGCCAACAGACACATGAAAAGATGCTCAACATCACTCGGCATCAGGGAAATACAAATCAAAACCACAATGAGATTCCACCTCACACCAGCCAGAATGGCTAAAATGAACAACTCAGGAAACAACAGATGTTGGTGAGGATGTGGAGAAAGGGGAACCCTCTTACACTGTTGGTGGGAATGCAAGCTGGTGCAGCCACTCTGGAAAACAGTATGGAGGTTCCTCAAAAAGTTAAAAATAGAGCTACCCTACAATCCAGCAATTGCACTACTAGGTATTTATCCAAAGGATACAAACATAGTGATTCAAGGGTGCACATGCACCCCAATGTTTATAGCAGCAATGTCCCCAATAGCCAAACTGTGGAAAGAGCCCAAATGTCCATCGACAGATGAATGGATAAAGATGTG
Source organism: Neomonachus schauinslandi (assembly GCF_002201575.2). Classification (NCBI taxonomy): domain Eukaryota; kingdom Metazoa; phylum Chordata; class Mammalia; order Carnivora; family Phocidae; genus Neomonachus; species Neomonachus schauinslandi. The sequence goes on along the minus strand of NC_058408.1, from coordinate 143,744,575 downwards.
GTATATATACACAATGGAATATTATGCAGCCATCTGAAAGAATGATATCTTGCCATTTGCAAGGATGTGGATGGAACTAGAGGGTATTAAGCTAAGTGAAATAAGTCAGTCAGAGAAAGACAAATACCATATGATTTCACTCATATGTGGAATTTAAGAAACAAAACAGATAAACATAGTGGAAGGGAAGGAAAAATAAAATAAGATAAAAATCAGAGAGGGAAGCAAACCATAAGAGACTCTGAACTATAGGAAACAAACTGAGGGTTGCTGGAGAGGCGGTGGGTGGGGGGATGGGGTAACTGGGTGATGGGCATTAGGAGGGCACTTAATATAATGAGTACTGGGTGTTATATGCAACTGATGAACCCCTACATTCTACCCCTGAAACTAATAATATACTGTATGTTGACTAAATTGAATTTAAACAAAAATTTTTTAAATAAAAAATAATAAAAAAAGAAAGGTAGAGACTTCTCATATGCCCCCATACATGTGCACAGCCTCCCTCATTATCAACATCCCCCATCATCTGTTGCAACTGATGAACCTACACTGACACATCATCATCTCCCAAAGCCCGTGGTTTACATACTCTTACTGCTGTGCATTCTATGGCTTTCGACAAATATATAATGACCTGTATCCACCATTCTGGTATCATACAGAGTAGTTTCACTGCCCTAAAAATCTTCTGTGCTCTGCCTGTTATCCTGCCCCCAGCCCCAACCACCATGGTAATGCTTTTCAATACTATTTGTTTGGGGCATAAGCAACACGTTTTCAGTTTTGTGGACCACGTCTCCCTTGGCACTACACAATTCTGCCATTAGAATGTGAAAGCCTCCACAGACAATACATAAACAAATGGGCATCTCACTGTTCCAATGAAACTTTATTTACAAAAACAAGCAGGCACCGGATTTGGCCCATGGGTTGTTGTTTGCTGATCCATGAAAAACAATATCACTTTATGCATTCTCGCCATTTTCACAGGAAAGAAGTTTCTTAATAGCTTGACTTGGCATTAATAATTTGGTTTTTTCTGTTTTTCTCTCTGAAAGCTATCCTCTTTCTGGAATGTGAAACAATATCCAATCAAAAGCCAAGACTGCAATGAAAGACAATTCCCTTTTCAGAATATCCCTGCCTTAAAGCTATATTGCCTTTCTCTACTTTAAATCCCAAGTTTCTGGGGGCACCAGGGTGGCTCAGTGGGTTGGGCAGCCGACTCTTGGTTTCGGCTCAGATCATGATCTCAGGGTCATGGGATTAAGTCCAGCGTTGTGCTCCATACTCAGCAGGGAGTCTGCTTGTGGATTCTCTCTCTCCCTTTCCACCTGCACTTCTCCCCACTAGCATGCATGCATGTGCCCTCTCTCTCTCTCTCTAAAATAAATGGATAAATAATTATTTAAAACTAAAAAAAATAAATAAATCCCAAGTTTCCAAGAGGAAACCACTTGCTCTTTGAAAGTGTGACTCTGTTTTTCCCCACAAGGGAGGCTTGGGCTGCCTTATGGAGCAAGTCCCACAAGATGGCTGCTGTGGGACACGCCATTTGAGGGCTGGATGCCACGTGAGCACTTTAGCAGAGTGCTGTTTGACTGCTTATGGTCAACTAAGCACAAGACCTTTTGTCTCCAAAAGAAACCAATGTTTGTTCTTAGGTTCAAAGAAAATCAACTGTTCTGCAGGATGGTATGTGGACATCGACTACCTTCCAGTCACCAATTATCTATCAACAGAGCGGAAGCAAAGCTGCGATTATCTAGCATGAGGAATTCGTCTTAGGAGATCCCGTGGCCCAGAACGCCTGTGTGCACTCACTCCCGTGCAACCTACAAAGGGAGAAGGAGTGTGTGTATCACACTGGGGGTCCACTAAGCTCATCCCTCTGAGGTCCAGCACCTCCTCCAAGAGCCAAGAGTCATGCCAACCACTTCCTATTAGCCACAATAAGGAATCCAAAGAATAGCACTGATGGTTTTTCTAAGTGGCTGTGGCAGCTCCTTGTAAGGCAGTCACTGACTTGTCACAACAAAGAAAGAGAACAGATAAAAATACTGTCATCAAAGCCTAGAGGCTGGGTAGGATCCCGTGTCTGCCAAGTAGTAAAAATCCGTAACATTTTAAGCAGTGTCTTAAGCAAAAGATAGTCATAGCCTCTGTCAAAAAGCTGGTCTGGCACAGATGGGACGTCAGCCACGCACTCGACAGGGCAGCTGGTGGGCAGCCCTGTCAGAAAATGCACCTGACAGGGAAGGTGTGCTTCTCAAAGAAACACTTCTGTGGGGCTTGGCCTCTACTCTCTAGGACCGGCAGTCTTCTGGGCTGAGTTATTCACACAACAGCTATTTCCTGCCCAATGTCAAATGCAACACTGGATACGAAATTGTGCTGGCAGGCCTCAGTCAGCCACCCGAAAGCCAGGGGGCAGGGTTTCACTTCTTTCTGCTTTGAGCTTTGGAAGCCCCTTCAAGCTCGGCACTGAGTCTTTGGGAGGACAGAACATGCCCTAAACAACAGAGAACTTGAGGGACCCTACAAGGACAGAGCTGGAGAGCAGATGGGAGCCAACCCCCGGTACACGCTATTCCGGGGACCTCTCAACAGTACCAGCACAGAAATGCCAGACTATGAAATGGAGCTCAGGGGAGCAGGCATTCCTCCAGCAGGCACCTGCAACTCCTCCTTAAAATGACACTTCAGAGAACACAAACACACCCAGAGGGGACGTGATTCCAAATGGACGTCCTACCTCGAGCGGCCTCGGAGAACCCTGGGGCCTCCACCTTCCTGAGGTGCCTGGCCCCTTGCCACGTGAACCTCAGTGGGCATTCTTTTTTTTTTTTTTTTTTTAAAAAATTTTTTTTTTTTTTTTTTTGAGAGGGGGGAATGAGGGGGAGGGAACACCTGAGAGGGGATAGGGTCAGAGGACGAAGCAGACTCCCCGCCGAGCAGGGAGCCCGATGCGGGACTCGATCCCGGGACTCCAGGATCATGACCTGAGCCGAAGGCAGTCGCTTAACCAACTGAGCCACCCAGGCGCCCCTCAGTGGGCATTCTGACGAAGCACACTCAAGTAAGCATTTTCTCTCAACTCCCCCAAGCCTCTAAAGCCAAAGGCTTTCCACTAGCTGGGAAGTGTTCGGTCTAAGCCTCTATATCCTTTTCCCAGGGCGGCTGCAACAAATGACCACCAGCCTGGTGAGAAGAACGGCAATGTGGTCCCTCGCATTCAGGAGCCCAGAATTCTGAAACCAACGTGTGGGCAGGGTCATGCTCCCTTAAAGGCTCCAGGAGAGGATCCTTCCTTGCCCCTTCCAGCATCTGGTGGCCCCAGGTTCCTTGGCTTGTGGCTGCACCACTCCAATCTCCGCCCCAGTCTTCACGGGGCTTTCTCACCTGTGGCTCTGCATCTCAAACATTCCTATGTCTTTCTCTAATGGGGACATCTGTAAATCCGGGATAATCTCATCTTGAGATCCTTAATTCAATTACATCTGCAAAGACGATTCTCCAAATAAGGTCACGTTCACAGGTTCCGTGGGCTAGGACTAGGACACACCTTTTGGGGGAACATTATTCAACCCCCTATAGTCTCCAACAAACCAGACAAGAATATGAGTTATTTACTTAAATGAACCTGGGCTACTTCATCGTATTTCATCACGGTAAGCCCTCAGACACTATCGAGTTAGAGGCTGGTATGAAGGTCAACTAAGTGTCCTTGAACAAGTTACGGAGTCTGTCTGAGCTTCACTGTCCTTACGTGTAAAATGGGGACCACCTGACCTGGCGAGGCCGTCGTACAGATTAACAATAATTCACATAGAGCGCCTGGCACCCCAATACCTTGTTGCGAGGGCTCCAGTCTCTAAGAGCTCTGAGCAAAATGCTCAACAAACACTGCAGGAAAAGGCATCCAGAGACTTTGATCCAGCCGCTATCAAGGAATGTCTTATATACTTAGAAAAAACAGAAAAGATCAAGGTAACAGGCCTGCTAGTGGCTGATAACATCACACCTGTGAGAAATCAAGGACTTCGGGTCACAAGAACGGCCTCTCCCAAGTGGCTGCCTGTGGCTACGGTTTTCCAATGATCCCAGTGTCACCAACCTAAATATACAGTATCCCACTGCCTCGAGAGTCCCCAGGACACGAGCTGTGTCTTAGTTACCTCTGTGTCCCCAACACCTAGCACCGTGCCTGGCACCTCGGTCATTCAATAAACATTGCTGGAACAAACCAGAATACTCTGGAACCTCAGCTTTGGTTACAGACAATAATATGGACAAGTACTGTGGATTTAAAGCACCATATTAAGTACTTCACATATATATTGAGTGGATTAAATGAGATAATGCCCTACCCATGCTGTCATGGCAGCTGTTCCAAATGTCAGCGACCATCATCACTTATTTTAACCCTCACTCCAACCAGGAATGGAGGCAGTATCGTTCCCACTGTACAGAGCAGGTGCTGAGGCCAGAGCGGGTCAGTCACAGAGCTAAGACCTGGCAGAGCCAGGGTCTGTCGCTACAAAGACCTGTGTTCTCTCCACTACACCACCCTGCACTTGATTCATATTATTTAGTCTTGGCTTTGAGGCTGGTCCCAGCCTGCACATCTATAACCAGACTATATATTGAGGCGAGTGTGTGTGTGTGTGTGTGTGTACATATATATGCTCTACACTGGTACACACACACGATACCATCACTGAAGGAATAAACTGGAGAGAACACGGAGCTGAAAAGCAAGGTCCCAGGGAACATGGTAAATTCCCTTGCACTGTTAAGCTCCCGAATCATACTGCCAAAGGGTAAAGTGTCACATGTCACGCTCCACTAAGCTCACAGAAGCAACATGTACAATGTCTTGTAAACTCTAGAGCCTCGTCTGCAGGTTTATTACTTCCTGTCGAATTCTTGTTTCTAAGCCTACAGGGAAGAAGAGTGAACTGTGCTCAACATTCGTGTCCCAGTACTTTCCTCTCCACTGAAACTCCCAAGGAAAGTGGTAAGGAAACACGACTGGAAATTAAAGAGAGTCCCAGCCACCGAACTTACAGGAGGAATGGATGCTGGGGAAGCTTTTGCGGCCCTCGGACACCAGATCGGGGTCCCCCGTGCAGTGCATTTCTGAGTTCATCACTCCATCTGGAAAGCAGCGGTAAAAGAAATCGGGGCGAGGTCTACAAAAGACACCATGGACATTTTCAATATAAAATGCTGCCATCACAGAGGAACCCCCAGCTGACCCCCACCATTCCCTGCTGCCCCCAGCTCCTTCTCCTGCCATCAATACCGGTGCTCCCTGGGGACCACCCCAGACATGGTGGTCTTGGGGAAAGCTCAAGGTTTCGGGGTCAGAAAGCTCTGAGTTGGAACTCCCACTCTGCCATTTATTAGTTTTCTAACCTTGGGAAGGTCACACAGCCTCCCCCAGCCTCAGCTTCCACACCTGTAAGAGGGGACATGAATACCCACCCAAAGGGGAGGTCACGAGGGCCGGACGAGAGGACTGATAGCAGGCACCTAAGCAAGGCGCGGGGGGAGCAGAAGTAGTTCCTGCCTCCATCGACAGCTCCCACTCAGGGGCTGCTTCCAGAACCCCAGACTCCAGGCTCCTCGTGTCCCTATGTCTTGAATTTGGATGGTCAATCGCCCCTGCTCGAATAGCAGGTCTCACCTAACCTCACTGAAAGAGAGGACCCAACAGCTCAGTTCCACGATGCAGAGCGCACGGCCATCCAGGCTGACCTCCCTGGCCCGGGTCTGGGGAGACAGACCTCACGGGACATGGGCCAAAGCTGGCCCCAAGGTCGAGCCCCCGGCTGCAGGCACACTGGCACTTACGGAGCCCTCACTGGGTACCTCACACAGTGCCAAGCACTGCACGTGCATCGGATCACGTGATTCTTATGCCAACCCCGGGACTTTCTTCATCTGACCCGTGCAAAAATGAAGGTTTAGAAAGATTACACTCCTGCCCAAGGTTACACCCAACCAGTAAGTGGCAAAGGCAAGCCTAAACCCCAGTGATTGGATTCCTGCACCGACATACTTCACCCCGTGTTTTTCTGCCTCCCTCCGCTGAGGATTCTCACACAGAGGGGTGATGGACAATCCCTTTCCATTAATTCAACTAATATTTGCTGAAGGCCAGCCATGGGCAAGGCTTTGCTAGTGCGATAAACACAGGGCCCCTTTTCTGCACATACTGGGTCACACTGACACCTTGGTCTTTCCAGCTCTGGGATCTAGGCCCAATAATAATCTGTCAATATCTGTAAGATATCAATAATCAGTATCAATAATCTATCAGAACTTCTGGTGTACTCTCTCCCCGCCCCTACTCGGCTTGTGTTTCTCCAAGTGTGGTTATTCACCTACTGAACCAGAACCTCAGAGCAGACAAGGCCTGGGAACCAGCATTTTAACGGGACCCCACAGCAACTTTTAATGCAGAAAGTTGAGAGAGAGACCCGCCCCACATCATGCGCTGCCCAATTTGTATCCACCTTCTGCCCCCTGGGTGCCTGGCCAGCACCCTCCACCAGGTAGATAATCAGTAAATGCCGAGCTTCTGAGAGGGGAGCTAACCTGTCCAAGGCCAACAGCCAAAGTCAGGCCTCAAATTCAGGTCTATGGAAACTAGCTCACTTCTGGAGCAGTTGAGAAGAGAAACCGTGTCCCAGGGGGGCAACAGAAATATGCCATAAACCAAAGCTCAAATGCCAATCCACAGATGACCTTGAGAGTCTAAGCCACCATTTGTTTCTTTCTGGAACTTACCTTCCCACTATTAACTTAATAGTGTTTGTGCAGACGCCATTCAGAGCAAGAGCCAAGGACACCGCTACAAAACAAAACCAACAGACAGAAAAATAACCAGCTGGCTCTCAATCCACAGTCATCAGCATCATCATCATCACTGTTACATCATCATACCATTCGATTATGACCATGGACATATGAGCCAATAGTTTAAAAGACAGAGGGAAGTCTGAGTGGCTAGAATAAAATATAATTAAGGCAAGACTTTGGACAGCGGCTCATAAAATCCCAAGCTCCTATGACATGAAATTTCTCTCTCCTCCTTGACTAAAATTTTTAATATTGGAAAGGAACCCATCTATTATGTTTTGGCCTGATATGAACAGATTTAATACTATAGCATATAGAGATTCTTTTACTGGTAGCAAGAAACGTAACTTTTTTATTTGTTTCTGGCAATGTTCTCAAACATAATTCTAATCAGAGCAGCTCTTGGAATCCTTCTTTAGAGTAGGACATTCCCACTCGGTGATTATCTCTGTGTTGACCCATCACCTGTTGACAAAGTCCCTTTGTTACCAAACAAATCACTTTCTGAGAAGGTAAACAGTCCCAACACCTCCCTGGGTTTTGAGAAGGTTTGCCCCGGGGGCATGATTTTTGCCACCTGAGGCAGAAGGAACTTGTGGAATACATTATTTAAAAATATACAGCATGGGGACTTTCTCTAAGCAGCTCTGAAGGACTTGGCTGGATAAAGTACAGATCATTCAAAGGGTACCTCACAGGTCTCTCCTATGTTTATCAAAACTGCACAAAAGGCGAGTCAATGTGATGGAAGGTCAAATGCCTTGCATAAGCAAAAAAAACCTATTGATGCCCCGCTCCAGAGCTTTGTTGAATGACAAAGCACGTGAGCTACCATTTCCCTTTGGCAACCAGTAACTGTTCAATAGTAGCTGAGATTTATGTAAGAAAACAGTGGTGGAGGGACATTTCCGGGAAGGAGCTGCCTAGAGCAATGCATGGTCATCAAGGGAGACAAATGTGTTCTCTGAGCAGAAAGTAGAGTGCAATGGCCAACACAGTCATCGAGGGCACTGGCCAGAGATTGATACAAAACCGATCTGCTTTCAGCAAGTCATGGGAAGCAGAGAGAATGGGAAGGACCAGTTCAAATGAATACCTTTGTTAAAGGAAAACTAATCACCTAAGCTAGAGATGGGCCACAGTGGGCTTTATCTGAGTGCGATGAGGGGACGGATGGGCCCCAGGGGTGGACAGAATGGAGCGGGAGTCGGAGCACAGCACCGCCATTAACACACCAAGCAGCCAACTAGATGGATAAATTGTGTAGGAATTCAGAGAGATCTTAGGATTCTTCTGATCCCATTCTGCACGCACAGACCCTTTCTTCTAAAATGCTGGCTTCCCTTCTCTCTTGCCAGCTCAGAGCACCGCTGAGAGGTCTCCTTTGCAGAGAGGAGGAGAAAATGCCCTGGACTATCTTCACTGCTGTATTCTCCCCAGAGCCAAGACAATTAACAGGCTGTGAGATCAGCCTGCAGGACTGGGGTCTTTTCCTGGGAACACGACTGTGTTTTCCCAGCTGGGCCGGCCTCCTTCTGATCCTGGTCCTAGCATGGCCTTAGCACAGAGGCGGTCTCTGGGAACAAGCATCACCAGCAGATCTCCCAATGCCCTTGGGGAACTTCACAGACCGCTACATCAATCCAGAACACCATAGATGACCCCAGCCTCAGCACCGGCTTGGCCTCGTTGTAGCCAAGAGCAGTTCTTTGAAAAGTTTCAAGTAGCTGAGCTAGAAAACGTGTGGATGTGATATAACTGCCAATGGCTGGCAACTTCACTCTGATCCAAAAGCCTGAAGGAGACAGAAAACAGTGGGGCTCTGGAGCGATGATATTTAGGGTGAAAGTCATCTCAGCATTCTGGAAGTAAACCTAACTGACTCTTTTCCTCTGAATAGTACAACCCCTAGGGGACCACTGTGGGGGCCTCTCACCAACACCAGAGGGTAGGCTGGGCCCAGATCAGAGGCATGAAAGACTGGCTGAGCAGGAAATGAATGGCCCCGATCCGGAATGCTTGTTGATTAACAATAACCCAACGGGTCTGTTTCATAAGAGCTGTGTTTACAACATCCCACAGCCCTGCGGGTTTGAGAGAAGAGACAAAACGACAAACCAGACTGTGTCCAATAAAGAAATTCAAAGTAATGTGTCCTGTGAGTTAGCCCGCACATGGCCTGTACTGAGAACTCTACTGCTCATATGCTTTTTAATCCCCGAGGATTAGAGGGGTTTTGTTGTTACTTTGGTTGTTGTTGAGAATTCGGCGCTGCAGCAGTTCCATAACAGGGGACTCTATTAGACCAACTGGCTGTTCTGCAGCCGAAACCCCCAAAAGCTGGATGCTACATAGGGGCAAACCTCACCTGTCTTGTTCCACAGCAGATGTGCAAAGGTGGCCACTGTGGACATGTAGATAAGAGGAGGTCTTGGGGTTTCAGGTCTGCTAAAGAAGGGACCTGAGCACTAAACCACTCTGAGAAAGTCCTGAACTCCAGATAACATTGGAAATGCTACACCTGGTTTTCTGTCCTTGGTTTGTAAAGATCAGTCCCTCACCCCCTACTTCCAAGGCTTCCTAAAAGAAATGATTAAAAAAAAAAAAACAAAAAAGCTGTGTACAACAGGAGGCTCCCCGGGCAGGCTCTCATCTATTTAGGCAAACAGAACATTTGGTAACTCCACCTTCTCTGTTAACATATAGAAGGCAGGGTATGGTGTGCAATTTTGAAATGTCACTCCAAGGGAGATTTAGCGGAAAAGGGAAAGGTCTAGAGAAGTAACTTACTGCCACGACAACACACCACTCCAAAAGCTGGCAGTAAATTATAACCAAAACCATGAGAGACCGCTCTTACCCACACTCATATCATCTAGGGACTCCGTGCCAAGGGAGCAACTAGAATAAAAAGAGAGGCAAAGGGATTTCCAGGTCAGCTGAGGGGGCTGCCAGCAGAACGTTTCAGGGACCACAGGGATATTTAGCCCAACACTGCCCTGGCTGCTCAAGCTACATGGGGAGGGCACCTATGCCCTCCTTGGAAAACCGGACCTTTCTGCCACTTCAGCTAAGGGGACTGAGACCATGTGATTGCCAAATCCCCAAACCACAGATAAGCAGCCTGGGTATGTACCTGACCCAAGGCTGGGCACCTACAGGCTGACCAGAGACTCATGACTTTTGTGTCCAGGTGTGAAAATGAATCGAACCAGAGGGTCTGCCTGGGAAGTCTGGTCCACGAGACGCAGAGCAACTTGGAGGTGGGCACTGGAGCTGATGGTCCTACAGGTGTGGGACAGGAGTGCCCACCACTGCAAGTCCAAGCCTCATAGAAACCAAAAGCATGAGGCAGCAGAAATAATGGCCACATTGGAGGATTAGGCAGGATGTGTGAGGGGAAGAGGGAAGGCACATTACGGAGAGGAATGTATCTCTACCCCTGATGGCCCGGCTCCCAATTCCAGTCCCCACGACGCTCCTCTGTCCTTTCTCCCCCTATTCTTGGATATTTGTGAGATTGCTGATACAACCCTGTAACTAACCCCTAATTTATATGAGCTAATTGGAGAGAGATTCTGCTCTGTTCAATTAAGGCCCAACCAAAGCCTGGTTATGTAAGAAATGTTCCCTGTCCTGCTTCAGAGCACAAAGCCCCCTTCGCTGCTCTGCATGCCCCAGATGTTGACCTTACCCTCACTCCTGCACCAAGAAGAGAGAAGACCATATTTTGCTACATTTCCATTTCCTCCAAGCCCAATAATTTACAAACATACCCTTGGAGGTGGGAAATCTCATTTTTCCAGATATGATAATCTAACTGAATGAATGGTAAGTCCATACAAAATACCAAAAGTGGTTTGTGTGAGGGTTTGGATAGTTTTTATTGAGGCGTCAAAAAATAAACATAATTCAGTTCTCCTGATGATCAAAAAGCTGAAAACCTGACTACTGGGTAGTTTATTTCGGTTATGAAACAGGCCAATTAGCTTTGCTTTCTCTTAGTACTGTCATCTACTCAGTTATTTAACTAATATGAAGATCATAAAAATGGATTTAATCTTAAAAATGTCAAACTCGTATCACATGCAGCTATGGCTTAGCTTGGGGAGAATTTGTAACAATGGTGTTACAATCAGTGGCAAAGAAATCAGTGGCAAAGATTGTGGCACTCTTTATACAGTAACAGTTGCTTAACTGCCAAAATCCTCCCCGCCCCTCCAAAGAGTGAGCTATGGAGTTTACTTCCAATTTCTATTTTATTTTATATCTGCTTTTGATCTTTGTGCCTCTAGCCAATGGTGATTAGTCAAGAAGTCTATGGCTGATTTCTGAATTGCCCGTAACGTGGGCTTATTAGCCACAGATGTGGGATTGGACAGTCAATGGTGACAGTTTCAGATTCTCTTTGCCTCATGGCTAAGAGCTACCCTGTAGCTGTGCTTGAGCAGCACAGAGCTCAGACGTGTATTTGGACATTCACATTCAGCACAAAGGACAGCGACAAGGCTGCTGCTGAAGGTGAGGTGCTCACCATCTGTGTGTTGGCTCTTCTTAGGGTTGAAAGTTTACCTTTCCCTGTTTCTCCCAAGCTTAATTTGACCAAGAGAAAAATCAGTTGAGTGCAACAGAGATTTTTAAAATCTACTGATCTAATTAAGTCCAGCCCCATCCCCTAGAGCAGGAACTGTGAATACTCTACCTAAGAAGGCTTCCTTAATTTCAGTCTTGTCTGTTCGCCGGATAATTTTCACCACACAAATAACAGCCAGGGGTGTGAGGAAAGAAATTGCCTGGAAAAAAATAACAAATAATCCCTTATGAGGACAGCAGTTTGCTATCAGAGGGCTGACTGATAATTAGTTCAAGTTAGTTTCATTTAGACTCACTAGTTGAATGATCTTACTGAACTCCTGACCTCAAAGAAAGAAAGAAAGGATTTGTATCTATACTTAGAGACTCTGAAGACTTAAAAAAGTAACTGCTGGGAGCCACGTTTAAAGTGGTGGCTTTTTAAACAGAAAAGATAACCTATAATCGTGATGACTCAGCTTTGCCAGCAACACCCTCACATCCTCCCCTGCAAAAGGGTAAAAGAACACTTGGCCTCCCATCCCCAGCTCTCTGGCAACATGGGAGCACGTTGGACTTGCTTAGAGTCAATCGATCCATTCTCTTTGGTGTTCTTTTGCTGAATTTCATTTCCTCTGCAAAGCAGAGTTTAATCCTTTTGCTTGCCACCTCTCTTCCTTTCCTCCCTCCCCTCCCCTTCCCTGACCCAAAGCACACAAAAGTGCAATAAGTGTTTAATGAATCAAGCTGGTGGGATTCAGATGCAAGCAACACTCATTACAGAACCCTCCATGAGGCAGGAACTATGTTTGGGTAGCATCAGGTCCCGGCGTCTCTTTAAATCCTCCTGATGACTCGGTGACTATCTTTGCCAGGCTTGGGGACTAAATGACGTGCCCAATGACATAAAGCTGGTGAGTAGCAAGGCCAGGCTTTAGAGACCAGGTTTTCTGCCTACCATATCTAGCTTTTATTCGGCATTCTACAATTAGTAAGTTGTTTTTGACATTCTAGCAACCAAGGAAAAAGTATTTCAAGTTACTTCCTTATGATTATAACATCTCAGGTATTATAATATCGGAAGGGACTAAATATCTTGCAAATCCACAAATGGCCTAATAGACAGTGGTGGGAAGGGTGGGGTATGGTAACTATTGCTCACACTTTTGGAAATCTCCACCTGTACTCTAATGCAATGCCATTTTGTGGAAATGGGCTTTCTAATCGGGCTAAGGCACTGCTGGAAGACACTTTTCTGTTAGAAACACAGAAATCACCGAAATGCACACGGGCTTTCAAAATGACTGGAGATGTTCTACATTCTTGCTACAACCAGGCTGCCAGAGCTCAGCACATCTTGGGGTCTCCTCTTCGGGAACTGTCCTTAGAGGCAGTTCATGAGACATGAAAAAACCCCTCTCCTTACTGGCCAGTCTCTTTCCCACCACAATGGTAGTCACCAGCTTGATGAGCCTCCTTATCAGCTGTGGCCCTGAATCAATTAGCTGTTTAAACACCAAATGAGCAAGTCCTATCACCATGGAGGGCATTCGCAAGAATACAACAAGTCTAAGGGCAGCTGTATGAGAGGAGATTCAGAACTGGAGCAGAGGATTTCCCCAGAGGCGACTGCAAAAGGCAAGACTCACTTGTGGAGTAAAGAGTTACAGCAAATCTGCAGAAGTTCCCATGAGTTCCTGGGTGGCTCTCACCCTTGAGTAACAGTTGAGCTTGTTACAATGCTGAGTCCCTCAAGTATACTCACAGGACGTGTCTGAGAATCTACATTTTGTAAACAAGTGTCTCAAATGATACTGATGCTGGTGACTGAGAAACACTGGGTCAGAGTTTTGACTCACACATTCAGTGTTGAAAGAGTGATGACTGAAGCCCTTGCTTGCTGACGTCCAAAGTTATGGTTAAGGTCATAAAAGCCCCCAGCTCCTTGTTTCCTCTCACTTCAGGCATGCAGAGCAGGCCACACACTCCCCAACAGGGGAAAGCAGCTCACTGAGCAGTGAACAGCACCACAATAACCCCACTGACAGTCAAAGATGAGAACAATGCGAAACTGAAGGAAACATTACAAGACAATCCCAGATGACGTACTCTAAGGTTAGACCGAATAAAACCCCTGAAAAGATATGATTTTCCCTACCTCAGAGACTGCCTACAGGAGATCCTGAGCAGGAGTGTACCAACCAAGAGAAGACAGAGATACCAGGGGGCACTGACATCTCCAGGCCCATGAGGAGAGGCTGGAAAAGGCACTAGGGCTACCCAGAGGCTCCAGGCTCACAGCTTGATAGCCAAGGGGTCTCCCTGAGCACTGCTCCCTGCCCCAGCTCCCCTGCTTCTAACAGATCCTCACTCTGACAGCCCAACCAGAATGCACTTCATTTCACCCATTCTAGGATTTTCCTAGGTAGATGCACATTGGTCTCTTTTCTAGAACCACTGACAAACTGCTTCCTGGGCCAATGTTAGGCACCCAGGAAGGGCCAGGGCTCCCCAGCTCATGAGCTTTACATGAGGGAATGCATCAGATAAAGCACCCACTCAGAAGGCCACAGAAGTGTCTGCACATGACTGTGTGGCCATCTTTCTCTCCTCCCCGCATCCTAGCGACATTTGGGCTCCAATCCCCTTTCTTCTTCCTGAAAACAGATCTTCCATATCCTTGGACAGCACAGTCTTCAAATCAGCATAGATAGAGACATATTTACATTGATCACTTGCTCCCCTTTTTACAAATATTTTCCAACTAAGAAGATGGGAGTTAAGACATTAGCCCCAGAAGCCAACACATTAGGAAAACAACTTCCTTCTGGGCAAAAGCACCTCGGAACTGAGGAAAAGAGAAATGAATCCCCCTTTCACCTGGCAAACCAGACTGAATTACGCCTGGTGTACACCCCTCCCACAATTCCCACGCAAGCCTTTAGCGGCAGCTCTTCTGCCGCCCGAGGCCACAGGGGTCAAGATGGACACAGAGACACGAGAGGTGGGGGGAGGGTGGAGTGATTACTTCTACTTCCAAACAGATGTGGATATGGAGGACAAAAAGGGGCAGGAAAATTTCCCCGGGACTGTTTTCCCTCAGGTTCATTTTTCCATGGCTTAAAAATTTTCTTGAAAATCCTGGGAACGAGCCCATTAGTGCTTATTAAATGGGACCTGAGACCAGAACAATGAGTTCCAGCCAATCACTGTGGCGGGATGCAGGGGACAGACTGAACTCTCTTCAGGTTTGAGCTTCCCTCACTAGTTATGAGAACTGGGCTGCTCAGTATGCATACATAAATTAGATAAGCAGGGTTAGCATGTTCTGAAAACTTACCAAGGGCCATGGTCTGTTCTAGGCACTTGAAGCAGATTAACACACTTAGACATCCTTACTCTATGGATGAGAAACTAAGGCACAGAGAGGTTAAACAACCTGCTGAAAGTCACACAGCTAATAAGTGATAAAGTGAAGATTTGTACCCAGACTGTTTTAATCAAGTTCTATGCTTTTAACCATGGTGTTATAGCAGTTCTCACCTTAGAAGTAAGAAGCATTAATAAAACATGGTAAATGCCTTTTCTCTAGGGATGAAGGAGGAAGTAAGGGGGTTCGTACCCAGGAGCATGAATAAGTCACAGAAATGTCAGTGGCAGCTGTCATGGATTAAGCACCTACTATGTGTGAAGGGCGTTCCTCACATTTGTCCAATCTTCTAACTATTCTGTCGGGGGAAACATTATCCTCCTTGCATAGCTCACAAAACTAGAACTCAGAGTGATAAGTGAATTCCCAAAGGCATGCACCTGGTGGGCCCAGGACACATACCCCCCCACACAACCTGGGCTGCCATGATGCCTGGGCTGGAGTCTTGAATCACAGGGATCACCTAAGCCCAAATGCCTCATCTTCCAGATGGGGAAACTGAGGCTGAGCTCATTCTTGCATTAAAGAACATTTTGTAAGCTACTGATTAATTGTACTCCACACAACCCAAATATCAAGATAATATATAAATCATCAGGCAGGATCTGGTACATGGCTGGCTTTGCACAATGCTATGCTCTGTGCTCTGCAGAAGGGAACAGACTCAGATTAAGGAAAACCAGGTTCAAGCTGCAGCTCTGACACTTACCAGCTCTGTGACCATGAGCAAGTCACTCCATCTCTTCCCCTTTGAATCTCAGTTCTCTCATCCATAAGATGGGGTATAATAACATCCATAACAAATATTGTTGCTAAGATTTGAATTCACCAGCAGCTACTGAATGTCTCTTATGCCTCAAACACTAAGCAAGGCACTGTAAGTCTATCACCCCATTTGATGCTCTCAGCACTGTAGGAGGGAGAGGGAAATGTTATCAAAGCCTCTTTTTATATATAAGGAAACTGAGGCAGTGAGAGGAGAGGTGATTCTGCCAAGCCACATCGCTAGAAAGTTGATCTCAGGCAGTCTGCTCTGGAACCTGCCCACCCAGAGAGTCCAATAGAGTTAGCATCCAGCAAATGCTGGCTGTTGGCTACAATGTCATTATTTCCCAGGAAAAACTGAACAAATGACCCACCCAGTAAAGAAGAACCAGGATCCTGAGACCAGACATTGGAAATAAAGTGTTTTAAGTTCCAGCCCACTATGCCCTTAGGTCTGAGCAGTCAGGGAGGAGGTCAGGGATGGGGAAAAGCCTCATTTGCCTGGGCTCCCTGCCATTCCCTACATGACTGACATCTCCACCAAGGACTTGCCTTGTGCATCGGCCAATGAAACCAACATGGGAAGTGCTGTCAGTCCCCAGCCGCTGCTGCACCCAAAGGTGGGTCACCCAGGGCGCTGATGCAAGGCACTGTGCTGCCAGGATGCTTCTGGAAAATGACAAAGTCAGACTAGCGTGTCTGAAGTGGGAGGGGCATAAGTATACCAAGAACTTTTAACAAGCAAAGGGGTCCAAGCCAGAGCACCCTGATGTTAGGATGTCAGCTAGGGAAGAACTTGTCACTGGAGTTCATTCATATCAGACAAACAATGGGCGCAAAGTGCCTTAATTTCTGGCATTTGACAGAAAGGTGTGCTAAAAAGTGCTTATTGAGACAACTCGGGATGAGCAGTGCAGACAGCTGAAAAGGCCCTGCTGTGGGTAAACAATGACAGCCCATCACAGAGAAAAGAGCTGTCTAAGACTTTACCAAAAAGTCTAAAAATTAAACTGTCTATCATGAGGCCAGCTTTGTCTCTTTTCCTTCCCTCCTCCCCGCAAAACTGACTTTGTCTTCCTTAGAAGCATCCTCTACTAAAATAGGAAACGCTAATATCGAATCAACATGATATCAATAATATTCTACAGAAGTAAATCTTCTGGACTTGTTGTGGCCAGGACAAAGGACGGGTCTTGGGTAGATTTGTTTTTTTTTTTTAAGCCAAGCAGAGCAATTGGGGAACACCAATCATTCCTTCAACTCATTACCTGAGTTCACCTGTTCAAGAGCTTGTCTCTGACCATCCAGTTCACGTTCACGTCTGTGTCCCCCATGAGACAGGAAACCGTACCTTGTTCAGCTGTGTACTCCATCACCCAGCACCATGCTTGGCTCAGGCAGGTTCTTTGTAACTGCTGGTTGAGTTAAGTAATAACTAACTAACCTAAAGCTGTCCACAGTCAGCTTCTATCCCTGCCTTCCTCTGCTCCCTTCACACACAGATACTCTCAACACACTCCTGTTCACTGGGCCCACATGGCCCCTGCTCTCCCGTGTCTGTGCCTTTACCCACCAGCTCTTCCATGTGTGATCCGCTACTCACCCCCTCTCCACATCCCCCGAGTCCCCACCAAAACATCACAGTCGGATGGGTCTGTGAGGGTCCACCCTCTGGCAGCTGGCATTCAGATCCGGGTCCAGGAACTGGTGGTTGTATAACCTTGGACAAGTTGCTAAATCTCACTGCAGTTTCATTTTCTCCATTGAAATTACGGGATTACAAAAGTGCTGACCTCAACAGATGGTGAGAAGGATTATCTGAGATGCCACTGTAAAGTGGCGAGCACAATTCCTGTATTCAAGAGACGTTGGTTTTTGTTGTTACTGCCATGATGATGATGATGATGATGATGATGATAGTGGTGATGGTGATGATGGTGATGGTGAGAATGATGATGGTGGTGGTGATGATGGTGGTGATGATGGTGGTGATGGTGATGATGATGGTGGTGGTGATGATGGTGATGGTGAGGAGGATGATGATGGTGGTGATGATGGTGATGATGATAATGATGATTGTGATGATAATGATGGTGGTGATTGTGATGATGATGATGGTGAGGATGATGATGATGGTGGTGATGGTGGTGGTGATGATGATAATGATGATGGTGGTGATGGTGATGAATATGGTGGCGACAATAGGGGTGATGGTGATGATGATGGTGGTGATGATGGTGATGATGAATCTCCCTACAAGTTTACCTGAGCCTCTAGCCCTTCCTAGATTCTGTTTCTCTTTAGAGTGCCATCTCCCCGAGGAGCCTACAGGATCCCTAAGGATATCCCCCCCCACCCAGGCCTGATTTGACTTCCCATCACCTGAAGCTCCTATTGGCTTTCCTTACCCACAGCAGGCTCCTGGAAGTGTTCTCTGAATGTACAAAGACACAACTACGAAGACAGCAAAAAGAATATACTAAAAAGCAAAAACCAGCACAAAGTCTTCCTACACCAAAAAGTAGATTTTCAAAAATGCTATGATAAACCCCACATACTCAGGAAGGAACCATGACATCTTTCGAATAAGGGAGCAGGCTTCCATAAAGGCAGCTAATGGTCTGCGAACATCCAGGAAATGTGAATCCAAGACTCAGTATATGTAAAAAGACTTCTCAGCCTGTCCCTCTGCTCAACAGGAACCCAGAGTCATCAAGGGAAACAAACTCTCAGAATCAAACAACCCAACTACATTCAACTTCCAGGTTGACAGAGTCATCTTCACTGAAAGTGCCAAAGGCAGAACAAATGAGGGGGCGCTTCGTGGTGATGTGATCACCATTCACTCTGTTTAACTCAATCCCCTACCATTCTGATCTGAATAAGTGGCTACTCTAAAATGCACACGTGCACACCCATACATAGACACACACACAAACACCCCTCCAGAGGCCTAATTTCCCAGTCAAAAGACATCTGGGTTATTACCAGCTGCCTTTCAATAACGCTTTGAAAGTTGAAAAGGTTGCCTTTATTTTATTTTTATTATTTTTTTTTATTTTATTTGTTTATTTGACAGAGAGAGACACAGCGAGAGAGGGAACACAAGCAGGGGGAGTGGGAGAGGGAGAAGCAGGCTTCCCGCGGAGCAGGGAGCCCGATGCGGGGCTTGATCCCAGGATCCTGGGATCATGACCTGAGCCGAAGGCAGACGCTTAACGACTGAGCCACCCAGGCGCCCCGAAAAGGTTGCCTTTAGATTAAAACATTCCAACCAAAAGTAAAAGAGACCCTAGGATTTGGTTTATGTATTAAGTAGCAAAACTTGAGCTTTCTAAGGAAAGCAACATAGTTTAAAAAAATAAAAACATGTTTTATTACAGTCTTCCATTAACATCTGAAGGTTTTAAAGGATCAAAGCAAACAAATGATATTTTATATTAAACTCTTACTAAAATCCAGGAGGAAAAAAAATCTAATTAATGTGGTGACAAAGTATTTTTCCGCTTTGTGTTACATGTATTACAAATGTATCTACTGCGTTCCTTGTGTTATTATGGAATCGCATGAAATCTTGTGACCAAATGAATGAAATGCATCAACTACTATTAACAAAACAAAAGGCTAAGCTTATCTCATTAGGGGACTCAAGGGTAGGAATCAGGATTTGAGGATGAATACACTTCTATTCTCTGAGAATCACAGCACTGAATAACTCCTTTACTGCCTCGCATCCACCCCTGCCAACATGCAAATGCACCCCCTCCTATTTGTGTCTGCAGCCAGAATATTTGTGGCATTGGTATCTAGACTTCAAAACAATCCATTGTTCATAAATCTAGGACACAGCCACAAATTTCTCACACTATCCCGTATGAACCTTAATCTCCAAATTGTGTTTTATAGCACATAATATGTGAAACCTGTGAGGAAGGGGGATAAGTGGTAAGGAGGAGCTTCCCCCTTTCAAAACCATGGGGTAAACTAGTTAGACATATGCTAGTTCCTTTATTTCTAGGATTTATAGAAGATTTAAGTTACAGCAGAAATGGAAAAAGTCTCATTTTCATACTCAAGTGTTAGGTAATGCCTGAACTCTTCAATTCCCCTAAAATTTACAAAAATCCAGTTTAGTTTCCAGTGGAAAAGCAATTATTAAAGAGCAATTAAGGGCGCCTGGGTGGCTCAGTTGGTTAAGCGGCTGCCTTCGGCTCAGGTCATGATCCCAGGGTCCTGGGACTGAGTCCCGCATCGGGCTCCCTGCTCAGCGGAGAGCCTGCTTCTCCCTCTCCCTCTGCCTGCCTCTCTGCCTACTTGTGCTCTCTCTCTCTCTGTCACATAAATAAAATCTTTAAAAAAAAAGCAATTAAAATAATACTTCAAAGCTCATGTAATGTGCTGGGCATTTTGGGATGTCTGCAGACACAAAGATCTTTCCAATCATCACTAATTAACAAGATTTCCTACATAAAATCAGAGGGATTTCCTTCAAAACGCAAAAACATTCCTCATGTGCTCAAAGAAATCTCTGACCCAATCAGTTAAGTTCCCAGAGGCACAAGACACAATGGCTGGTCAACAGGAATAAACTTCAAGCTGTAAGGCGGGCCAACCAAAAGTCACATCACTGTTCTGTAACAAAGAGGAGCTTAAATATTTCCTCTGCTACAGAAAGGCCTGATGGCAATTCCGCAGGAGGCAATCAGCATCCGCAAGGAGTCCTGGACACTGGGCTCCCACCCTACAGGGCAGCCTCATGGCTGAGACCAGGCTCAGAGCTGGCTGCTTAGATCTGGATCCTGGCTCTGCTGCTCACTAGCTGTGTGGATTTGGGCAAGTTCCCTCCTTTCTCTGGGATGCAATTCTGCACCTGCAAATGAGGACAAGACTGACAGCTTTCTCACTGGAATGCTGGATGAGATCCAATGAGATAATCCTTCTTTCTCAAGCTCTCAGCAAAGGGCCCAGCACATCAGAAGTGAAATATAAAAGGTCTCGACTGCCATGGGGTGAGGGTGAAGAGGTAGAAGTAATGCCACTATAATCCACCAGCTATCTGGACGCTGGCCCATTTATTCGAGAGGCAGAAAGGCACAAAACACTATCCAGGGATTGAGTCATACAAGGTGGTCTCATCCGTGGTCCCCTGACCAGCTAGAACCAGAAGAGCAGTTAACAGCAGTTAACAGAGCACTCTATGGTGCCTGAGTTTGGCAAAATTGAGGTTTATCCTCGAAGAAGATGGAGCAGGGAAATCGGTCTCTAGTCTTATTTTACTGCAAATATCTGTAAACCACTTGGCCCAGCTCAGGTAAGGAGGTCCCTTTTCTTTCCAATGTGGCAGGCAATTACTAGCTCTCGCGTGACCAAGTGGCGCCTGTCACGATCTGGAATTGAGTTCAATGTGATGGGCTGCTTACCTCCTCTCTCTTCCAGACTGCTCATGGTCTTCAGCAGGGGTTAGAAAAGCAGAAATGAAAACCCATTTGGTTCATACTTGGGAGACTGGTCAAATCAGCCATGAAATCGTGGTACTTACAAACATGAGGCGGGTAGGTATGTTGTCTGATTGCACCAAAGGATTTTTATAGAGCCAGATCTCTTCTGGCTGGATGACTCTCTGGAATGGATCCAAAAACTCCGTAAAACTGAAACAAAACAAAGACAGACGCGTGAGGGCTTGAGCGCTCATCTGTTGCCTGTAGTCCCCGAGAAGGCCACTCCCACACGCCCTCAGTGGAGAATCCAGCCTCTGGGGAAGGAGAAGGTAATAACAGGCTGCCCAGGGGCGGGGCGGGGGGTGGAGATGGATTGAAAGAATTACTGAGATTCTGTAGAACCTTCTGTCAGCAGCAAAGCCCCATTCTGGGCATAAAAGAACAGCGGCGAAGCTGACCTACAAAGACCCTAGAAGTCAGGGCTCCAAAGTGAACTAGGAGCCGAAGGGCAGAATGGGGCAGGGAGGGGGGGGGCTCAGACTGGGGCAAGGCCAGCCAGCAGCACAGCTCTGGGAAGGAAATGGGCTCATTGTGGAGCAAAGGTGAATGAGCAGCTGGCACCACCTGGGGAAAGAACCCTGGGCTCCTCCCTTCCCTCCCTTACCCCGATGGCACGCTGACACTTCTCCACCAGTAGGGGGCAGAGTGAGCAAGAAAAGCCTCCCTGAGAATACGGAAGGTTGGGCAGGAGGAACACTGAGAGAAAGGGAGGGAGGGAGGGAAGGAAGGAAAAGGGGAATAAGGAGAATTCTGGGGCTGCTGCCAAGAAACCAGACAGCATTAAGCATCCACGTCCTCCTCTCATCACCCTCCCAAGCCCTCCCACACCCTGGGAGCCCACAACACCCATGCGGATGGAAAGCAAACACCACCAAGAGTAAAACGGGATGGAGGGGGGTCAGGGGGACGGAGCCTGCAGGGATATGGTTTGCTTTGTCCGACTGACCCTCCGGCCCAGGTCTCCACCTGGCGAACTCAGTTCAGAATGGGGGTCTGAGAGAGCCAGGCAGAGGCTGAATGTCTTTTCAGACCTAGTCTCGGAGGTCTCATGGTGTCATCTGGTGACATGCAAGTCATTAGGTCAGCCCACATTCAAGAGAGGAGTGGACTCCCCTCTTGGCAGGGATATAGAGCAAGGTCCCAACAGAGAAAGGCTGCTTAAGATGACAGATGTGGCTTTAAAATAACAATATGCCTACCACCGGCTGTCATCATTGTAATGGGCCCACAGCCCCCCTCTCAGAGACCCCAGAACCTTGATCCCCATTCCTTCCCCATGCAGCCAGCCACACCGCTGAGCACGTCCCCCCCTCGTGGCTATTTTTTAAAGCCTCGTGCACCCAGCCTTTTGCACAATTCTACATCCCACCCCGAGAAGCTGCAGTCAGAATGCATCTATCAAGCAAATTATATCCTCTGGGAGCAGCGGAGTCAAGAAAGATAGATGTCCCTTCTCCAGCCACGCTCCAGCCACCAGTGGCTGCCTCTGAGAATCCAGACAGCGGGGCACCTGCACAGAGGACTTGGGCCTCAGAAAGCAAAGGGGGGCAGAGGTGGGCATGCGGGGTGCAATGGAAAGGTCTGGAGACCATACAGGGTGGTTACCAAGAAAGGACATCCCAGGCCTGGAAACCCCCTCCCACAAGCTCTCTGTAGGTGGTCTGGAAGCCAGGAAACGGAAACCCACTTCCACGGAGGAGGTCAGGCATGGGCTCCAATGACCTGTTCACCGGGGCTCACCTCGCCCACATGAGGACTCCCCAGAGCTGTTAGATCAGCACTCCCCAAACATGAATGTGCCCAGGATCCACTTGGGAGGCTTGTGCCTACAGAAACAGCCAGTCCCGGGAAGGGCCAGAGAGTTGGCATCTCCAGCCAGGTGCCCCGTGGTGCCGACGCTGCTGACCTGTGGCTCAAACCTTGAGTCGCAAGGGGCCAGGGCATCGGCCTCACAGGGAATGCAGAATCTTGGGGCCTAGCCCAGACCTACTGAATCACAATCTTCACTTTTAACAAGACCCCCAGGGGATGCATGTGAGCACTATGGTCAGATATACACAGCTCTTGGGTGGGAAAGCTGGTGCTTCCCAGCTTCGGCCTTTGAAGAACCAAGTTGGCCAGTTTTGCCTTATCCCCCAACCTCCTCCCAGACCGTGACTTTCCTCGAGACTTTGTAAACTAAAAGCCTAGAAGAAACTTCACGTCACTGCTTAATTATGAAATCAGCATTCCCTCCATAGACAGCGGGTAAACGTCAAAATAAATACAATGAAAACCAAAGACTGCTATTAAATTCTACTGTGGTGCTGCTGCCTTGGAACCTCGCCTGCCCTCTCTGCGGACGCCCTCCAGGGCTTCCCCCGCGAGGCAGGGAAGATGGAAGGACAAGTGAGAGGGGGCGAACGTGCCCTCCCCGTGCCTGTGGAGGTGGGGGCTCCCACTGCGTGTCATCTCAACTCACCCCGCAAAGCCTGTAAAATCATCTCCGGCACTGCTGCGGTCATGGAAGCAGGTCAAAATGTTTTGAGGCGAAAAGGAAGGAGTTACTACTAAAGTAAACATACAATTTTCTTTTGTCAAAATTCTAATGGCCCAAAGTCAGGGACCTTGCTGTTGGATTTGGATCCAAGTTATGCTTCCTTCATTTCTTGGCTGTTTGAATTTGACAATTACCTTAATCTACCTGTATATCAATTTCTTCTTGGCAAAGGAGGAACAGTGTTATTGTTTTCTCCTTAGTTTTCTGATGATGCAGTTTGAAGAACTTGGAAAACATACACTGTGAAAATTCAAAGACGTTATTCTAACTTTATGCTGGACATAAAAATCATGTGTAAATCCTCCTTAGGCTTGGTTCCTATCTCCTCTCTCTCTCTCTCTCTCTCTCTCTCTCTCTCTCCCCTGGTGGCCAGTCCTGTTTTCACAGCCCAGCTGACTTTAAGCAGCCTACAGTATCTGCTTATATAGGAAGGAATGCAGCAGGGGACAGACAGTGGACCATCATTTTTGCCTACTGTTTATTCACTCAACAAACACCTAATTGAGTGCCCGTGATGTGCCAGGTATTGCCCCATGAACCCTGGTGAATAAAACACACACAGTCCCCACTTTTGCGGAGATTATAGTCAAGGGACCCTAAGTGCCAACTGATTGGGGAATGAGATGTTGAATCTTCTGTTACAGGTATCAGAGTGCCGTCTACACAGATCGTCAGCCCACTCTGCTTTGAGGAGATGTCAGGTTAGGAGTGTTCCAGCAGTTGGACCCATGAGATGGCCTCCAACCTAGAGCCGCTTATGAGGACCCTGACCCCCGGAAATGTTATGGGATGTGTATCTATCACTGTTCATGTGCTGAATGTGCCAACAGATTCAGCCCAGAGTTAGGAACCCAGAAGAATGGCCCATCTTGACATCACACTAGCAAGGAATAATGATGCTTCTGTCCCCCATGCCTCTTTTAACTCAAAGTCAAGTTCTCAAAGCCCCAGAATCTCCCCATCATCTTCTAAAAGACTCCACAAATTTGTCAATGATCTTTAAGTCACAGACCTTGATAACATACCTTTTTCAAGATAAGATTAACAATTCAGTCACATACTAGGCACAGATTTCTACCTCCTTGACTCCCAAACAAAAATAACACAAGATTGTACTGAAACATGAACTTAACCAGACCATTAAACTTGGTGTAAATCCCTGCTTTGGCATTTGCCAGCTGGGTGGCTTGAGAAAAGTCACTTAACCTCTCTGATCTTCAAACACCGCCCCCCCCCCCCCACCGCCCCAGGATGGCCATACCTTCCAGGACAGTGATAATACTGCTATCACTAGCAGTAAGAAAAGTTGGGGTCTGGCACAGTGTCTGGGGCACTGAAAGCCTCAACCAAATGCTCTTCCTGCAGTGTGGGCAAGAACAGTGCTGAGGACACGATGTGGGTCTGAGAAGGATGTCCCCCCACCCCCCGATTCCCAACCCAGGGGCAGTGAGGTTGCATGCCCGGGGAAAGAGGATCAGACAGGATGTCAACACCTGCCACTCATCACTTTGCCATTCTGTGAGCCAACAATGGCCCAGGCAGCCACTGCTGAAGCTTGCGGTGTTCAGGAGGGCAAAACAAGACTCGTGATAAAGAAGTTTTCCAGGCAAAAGCAAAAAGTAAAGCCTGTTTCTTACTTGAACTATTGACCTGTCCCCCCCTAGTGGGCCTCTCCCACACAGGAGGGAAAACACTGGCAAAATGGGCTCTGGAAGTGGTCAGGGACAGGCAGCTGCTACATAGGGAAGAGGTGTATAGGATTTAGTCCTGGACAAGGGGTAAGATGGGGCTACAGAGAGAACACGCTGATGAATTATCTCAGCGACCTGCCCACACACAGCCTTCTCCTGAGTTTGGTCATTGGATGCCCCAAAGTCAAGAGTAACAGTTTTCATAAAAATAGCTAGTTATTACGTTTGGAGCCGTCTTGTGCTGTGCCCTTGACTTGGTGCTTTCCAACATCCCTTGTTTACTCTTCATAAGAGCCCTATGAGATAGTAATTGCTGTTATCCCCATTTTAGAGATGGGGGCACTGAGGCCACAAAGCAAAGTGTCTCTTGCCTGAGTCATCACAGCTCTATGTGCTATGGAATGTCCACTATCCCACATCCTTCTGAGCACATACTCTGGAACTTTAAGGAAAGAACACGCAAATACACACACACACACACACACACACACACACATGATGCACTGCCCACCAGTGTAAAGTCATCTGCAATTATTTTAATAAGAGATACCATTTTCCACAATTAGAAACACAGCCTTACTCTCGGGAAATGCAACATGGGGATCTCAGTTCTCAGTCAGTGTGAAGGCTGAGATCAGATTCTTGCAGAGAGCAGTTTGACGTTTGTTGGGAAGGAGGGAAGGGCAGAAATCATGAGAGAAGTGAAGCCCCCGAGACGTTGCTCCCGCCAGCCCCCTCCTCCCTGCCCCTTGGAGAAGCAGGTGCCCCCACAGCAAAGACGCCTGCAGCTCACCTGCACTGGGGAGAACGGCACCCAGGAGACCAGCCCTGGACCAGACGAGGAACGGCTCCCAGAGCCCCCACCCCATCCTGGGGATGCTCTCTCTTCTCTGCAGCAGCCTCACAAAGGATGAGAAGGCAGTTGAGCGAGGGCGACTGCCACCTGGGGCCAAGGCACAGGCAGAGCCTGGCTCCAATCCTCATGCCCTTCCAACTGTGAGGGCACAGACCCTGGAGAGGCAGCCTGGGTTGGATTTCCACTCTCCCTTACTGGCTGCCTGACCCTGGGCAAGGCACGTCCCTTCTTGGGCCTTGGTCTCCTTACTCTGCCAAGTAATGCTGACAAGAACACCTACCTCAGAAGGCTGGTACAAATACGAAACAGGCAACAATGTGAAGTGCTTAGAAGGGCACGGGCATGTGTTCTCACCCTAGTGGGGGGAAAGCCTAAAATTACAGCCCAATATTGTGTCCTGCCCCAACCTCTGAAACCCCACGGACTTCAAACAGCCTGACCACAAGCTCCCTGCCCCGCTCCGCTCCCTCAGGTAAGGTCCCCCCACCAAACAATCCTCCTGATCAAGGGACCAGGTGCAATTTCTGCTTATCCTTGAGTATTGGGCTTCTATCCCCTGCCAGCCCATGAACAGACCAATCACATCCTTCTGCAGGAACCAGGGACACCCCACCCTCTTGGTACTACACAGCCTGCCTCCCACAGGCCCTGCAGATTCGCTCTGCCCTACTTCTAGCCCTGCCCAGCAGGTGGTGTCCTCCTCCCCTGCTGTGAGTATATGTGACTAATAAACTGCTATCGATCTCTCTGTCCCATCTTAAGTGTCATGTATGGCCATCCCCATAACCCCAGGGTAGGAATCCCTCCTCGCCAAGGGGGTGAAGATGGGGCGTCAGAGCCTGTACCTCTTGGCTAGGCCCTCCTGAACATGATGGGATGGGACAGTGGTGGAAATATGTGGGCCAAGCCTGGAAATGTCATCGATCTACCCAGCTCCAGGAAGGAAGAGAAAGGACCAAGAATAGGCAGCATGAATAAAACCAAGCCGCTGACCCGACTACCTGTTCACGCCAGCTCTCCTTCAGCTTTTAGAAACATGGCCCTATCCTGCCTCCCCTACCTGTGGTCACCAGTGCCAGGACCACAGACACCTGTGTGCTTCTGACACATGAAGTACACGGCACCTCCATGGAGCATTCTTCCCAAACATGTATACTCTGAACCTAAATCAAGTCTTTGGATCCAACTTCCAGCTAATAGGAAACACAGGGACAGACGAACTAGTCAAATGCCCTCAAGCAAGTAATTAGACAAGTCCAGGAAGAAAGCTAGAGGGAATGTTCCAGGTTACAAGAATCTGAAGAGACAAAACAACCAAATGTAACATACATTTGCCTGGATCTTGGGTCAAAAAAATTTAAAAAGCCATTAAAAAGAAACTCTGAGGATGACTAAGGCAATACAGGGACTGGAACAAACCAGGTATCAGGTGATCATAAGGAAATATTACTAATTTCCTTCAGTGCAGTAAGGACATCGATATGGAGAAGAAGGCTTTGTTTTTAGGAGATGCATTTAGGGAGCTTAGGATAATGAACTGTCAGCAATTTCCTCTCAAATACTTCAGAAAATTGTATATAAAACACATAACTACAGAGATACAGCAAATAGGGTAAAATGTTAATTGTTAAATCTAGGTGGAGCAGATGGGGGATTTTACTCTTTCAACTTTTCTGTATATTGGAAATTATCCAGGACGAGAGGCTGGCATAGAGGGGCCCAGGAGCAGGAACCCCCGAAGGGAGGGAAATAGCACAGAAGGCAATATGGCAACGGAAATGCAGGCTTAGCAGAGCTGTGGAGTTGAACAGCTTCTGTTCCACCTCTGCCACTTACAACCTGCATGACCCTGGGCAAGTGACACCTACTCTCTGAGCCCTGGGTGCCTCCTCCGGAAGTGGAAATAACCATAAACCCCGCTCCCCCCCGCCTTCAGGGCCGCACTGAGGAAGGATCGGTGAGGTCACGCACAACGGACTCAGCATAGCGCTCAGTAGAGGCCCCCTCCCCGAGAGCCGTCTCCTGCCACAAGAGCATATTCAAGCTCGGGCACAGAGAAAGCAGGACACACCCAAACCTGCCTGCCACAGGGCAGGGGCACACATGGAAGTGTATGCTGCAAAAGCACGATGTTCAAAACTACGCGCATCACCCCACAAGTCCAAATGTTTAATCCACCGATTTCTGAACACTTCTGCAGAGGGTGCCTTCCCTCTGGAAGAAACAGAAGATGGAAAACATTTTAGTTGTCTGAATTCAAACAGAAAATCCCAATCTACACAAACACAGCCTGCAAAAGCTAATATATTGGGTCCAGCTGGGGCTTCATGCCCTGGGGAAGCGGCTGAGGCCCCCTCCCCATCTATAAAGTGGGCAGAACACCCTGCTAAAATGTCATGAGAATTTGGGATCATAGTTGGGGTCCATGAGAAGCACTCAACAACAGGTATTAACACTACTTATCACTGAAAAACCCCAGATTAAAAAAAAATCCTAAAAACGTGCATACCTTATAAGAATGTGTGGACCTTATCTGGATCCTAATTCAAAGAAATGAGGTGTTCATTTGATCAAGGTTTACAAATGGTATTGTGCTCCTGGAGGGCTGGCTCAGCTTTTCGTTGTTGTTGTTTTGTTGGGGTTTTCTTTTTAAGTTCTCATTGGTTAAAGTTTTTGAAGTACTGACATATGAAATGATGTCATGTCTGGGCTTTGCTTTAAAAACCTCCACCAATAAAAGGGGAGGGAGAACAGATGAAATCAAAGTGTTGGTAACTGGTGGAGGGTATCTGACAATTTCCACACCAAAAAGTTTTTTAAAATGATTTTGCTCATTGGCCTGAAAGATACTTGCAAACTTAAGTGTTTTATCAGCCAAAGCAACTAATGCCCTTGGAAAGCATTATTTCAGTCAAGTGTAACAACTAAAAGAGTAGTGAATAAAAATCAGCAAGAAGAAAGGAGAAGAGACAAGGGAAGAGGTCAGGTCCTTCAAAAAAGGGAGTATCCTTCCAAAACCTGCACACCTAGACCTATCTGAAAACCCTCAGGATGCGGTGCCCCAGAGCCCAAGGCAATGAGGAGTCCTCTCCCTGGACATCGGAAAGCAAGTGCTTAATAACCAGGGTGGTGACAGGCCGGTGACAGTGAGCTATGGGTGACAGGAGACTATGCACCGATCCAGGCCACTGGGAATCCACTTCCCACTGGCTGTAGGGCTTCCTGGAGCTCAGAGCCCAGCTCCCCCTCCCCCGGCAAAGCTCTCCCCTCTGGGAGGAACATCCTCTGGGCCAGACACATCTCCTAGCAGAAAATGTTTCTGCAGGGGCTACCGCACTGTGTCTGAGCCACAGGCAAACAAAAGCCACTCAAAAAAAAAAAAAAAAAAAAAAAAACTAGTAAAAGAAGAGGGAGGAAAGTATATATTTCTTTGCTAACAGACCTCCGTCTCCAATTAAGCTCCGACTCTAGAATGCCCAGTGAAGCATTCACTCCTGGATTAAATAAATCTTTAGGAATTGAGCCAGAGCTTAAAGCACTCTGGAGCATTCTCCATACCCAGGCCTGGACCAGGCCACGTAAAGATCCCAGGACACACTCAGCAGAGTTCTGTCTGGGGCAGAACAGAATGCCAGTCAACACTCAGGACAAAACGCTGTGCAGACAAGAGCTTAATTTGAAGGGGCTTCTGACCTGTAATTTTCATTCAAACACATCAGCCAGAGAGCCCTTGTTCTAAACAGGGGCCCCCAAAGTGTCTTTGAGCTCTTCCTCCATTACGACCTCATCTGAACTCCCCCCGGTGTCAGTCAGCAGGGGGGCAGGGCAGCAGCAGGCCTTTCTTACCCAAGTCCACGGCAGAGAGCAGCAGAGCCCAGACCTGACCACGTTCTCCGTGACCTGCTTGTCCATGTTCTAGAATGATCTTCATCTGGGCTGGTAGGTGAGAAGAGGCACATGCGTGAGACGGAACAGCCACAGATCGGAAGGCTAAGGGCTGGGGACAGCCAGTATCTGACGAGAGGCTAATGGCAGGGCCAGGTCAGGGTGGAGAGCATGTGGGGAGCATATGAGTCAAGACGCTGGGGTACAGCTGCCCTAAGCATGACAACCTGCTCTGCAGCTGAGGTCTGGGGAAGGCAGACGTTTCCCCTCTACCCTGAGGCATGGCCAGGCCTGTGGTGTTTAAGCAGATAAAGAAACTTCGTGCTTGCCCCCAAAGCCTTTTGGCTATCTGTAAGCATCACTAAGTGTTTTCCTGGCCACCTGCACTCCAACCCTCAAATCCTTAATGCAGAGTCAAATTGGCCCGTGGACCTGGGCTTGACCTTGCACAGCGGCAGACATCCCCGTGCTGGTTTCTGTGGCCCCAACGATGGCCAGTTAGAGTCAAGGACCAAGCAATCGCTGCCTGTTAGTATGACTGGGCTGTACAGCGGGGATCCATCTGCTCACTCGAAATCATCTTAAGAGGAGGATCGAGAATAGCTGGGTCATCATCACTGCTGCAAAGATACAGTGGCTTCGGGCGGAATGGAAGGGCCACAGCACAATGCCAGCTCCAAGAGGGCACTAATTCTTGTCCGCGTTTGCTCAGAGCTGTAGAACAGTGCCTGGCATGCAGTGAGTGCTCAGTAAATACCTGTTGCATCAAGACTAAACAAACCTATGGCAGCTGTTTCAATAAAGACCCAATCTTCTGCCACATGGAATCTCCAGTCAGAGGCTGACAACTGGCTGCCCTTGGACCGAAAGCAACTTGCGGCTACATTTGGTTTGGGCAGCTCAGTGGATTGTTTTTTTTTTTAAAGATTTTATTTATTTACTTGACAGAGAGCGACACAGCGAGATAGGGAACACAAGCAGGGGGAGAGGGAGAGGGAGAAGCAGGCCTTCCACCGAGCAGGGAGCCCGATGTGGGGCTCGATCCCAGGACCCCGGGACCATGACCTGAGCCGAAGGCAGACACTTAACGACTGAGCCACCCAGGTGCCCTCAGTGGTTTTTTTTAAATGTATAATTCATGGCCGATATTTGAAAACCAGGAGCTCTTACAGCAAAATCTGAATTTCTGGCTTCCGGTGAAGAACTTGGTCTGGCAACCTCCGGCCCACATCCCTCCAGGGCAACACACTGATGAAGGAGTTAAGAAGGAGCTGCCCACTTGGGAGGGCAAAGCCTGCCCAGGGTCCAGCCACCCCCGCTGCATCTGTGCAGCGTGACATGTGTGCTCGTCTCCGTGGCTGTCGTAGGCTGGCTGCTGGCTGGGCCCAGAGCGGGGGGCACTTCACAGTCTCCAGCATCCCCTAGTCTCCAGGAACCCCCCACTCTATGAGGCCAGTGCCCCCAGGGGACACGTGTGCCCCTCTCTTCTCAGGGAGCCTGGCTTTGTGGGGTGCTCGTCTGCCGAGTGGTTTGTTAGGACTAATCGGTCCACAGCAGTTGTGTGTTGAGCTGTCGCCCCACCCCCACCAGCACCAGCAGCACCGCTCCCCGGCTGAAACACCAGTCTGCAAACCTTGCTCTCTCCTCTGTCCCAAGCGACAGCATGACCCCAGCCCCCAGCACTGCTGAGAACTGGGTTTGATACGTCACAGACTGTCTGAATGGCTCCTTAGTAACACAGTCAGTGAGATGTTGTCTTCAGAGACATCCAGAGGGAAAGAAGGGGAGAGAGGAGGATTGCTTTCTGAGTGCTTCCTACCTGCCAGGAGCCTGCTAGGCAAGTGTTACACCTTCCCTCAATCACTCCTCACAATGGAAAAGTAGGCACTGCCGTCCCTATCGTCCAGAGAGGGAGACAGGCTCGGAGAGGCTTCTTGACCTGCCCAAGTGCATTCAGCAGGACAAGCAACAAAACTGAAGCTCAAACTCAGGTCTTCTAACCATTACCCCGGGCTATTTCCACTGCCCCTGTTTCTGGAAGTGTGGGCTAGAGTACACTGAGGTGGGAGGAACACCATGGGTGGGCTGCAGACACCTGCACTAAGTGCGGGGAGCGGCAGGAGGACCCAGGGTCTGCCCGGGTAAAACGGGGAATCAGCCTGGCTTTAGTTAGCAGCACCCTGGACCAGGAATCAAAAGCGCTCATTAGGTTGTAATTGTAGGAAAATCTCTCCCTCAGTGGCGTTACTTCTTTATCAGTAAAATGGAAATCTATTCCCTTATTCATCCATTCATTTTCAGTACAAGGCAGTTAAATGAAAAGCAGATGCTGAAGTACATGCCCGTGGGTTTGACCTTGGCCAGATCACTCTATTTCTGTGTGCCTTAGTTTCTCATCTGTAAAAGGATTATTATCAATGAGATGATTGGCACAGAGGAAGCAGGCCCAATAAATGCTAGGTTTTACTCCTCATTCATTCATTCAGGCAGCCATGCATTCAACAAGCATCATCAGCCTGCCTACTCAGTAGGTTCTGTGACCCTACTCACAAGGGGCTAGTACTGACCCAGGGCTCCTGGGGCACCATCCTCCTGTTCTCTGATCCCTCTCCCTGCCCACTTTCTCTTTCTCAAGTGTCTCTCCCTCCCTCCAGGCCCTTCATGACTTGGGCTCTTCTGTAGTGGGGACAGCACGTGGTCGCAGGGCCGTGCCAGCCCAACTCTGGTCTTTCCAAATTGACATCTCCATCCCTAAGATCTACACTCCCATGTTCACTGCAGTGACATTCACAATAGCCAAGATATGGGAACAACCCTAAGTGTCCAACCATGGATGAATGGATAAAGAAGATGTGGTGTATACATATATACATACACACAACGGAATACTACTCAGCCATAAGAAAGAAGGACATCTGTCATTTGTGACAACATGGATGGACCTTGAGGGCATGATGCTAAGTGAATAAGTCAGAGAAAGACAAATACTGTACGATCTCACTTAAATGTGGAATCTAAACAAGCCACACTCACAGAAACAGAGACTAGAATGATGGTTACCAAGGGCTGGAGGTGGGGGGTGGGAGAAATGGGGGAATGGTGGTCAAGGGGTAGCAACCCAGCTATCAGATGAACAAGTTCTAGAGATCTAATGTACAGTATGGTGATTATAGTTAAAAATACTGCATTATACACTTGAAATTTATTAAGATAGATCTTACATGTTCTTACCACTAATTACATGACATGATGCAGGTGCTAGCTAATAATACAATGATAATCATTTCTCAGTATACAAGTGTATCAGATCAACATTATACACCTTAAATTTATACACTGTTATATGTCAATTATAGCTCAGTAAAGCTAGAAAAAAACTGAGTATAAAGACCAAGGAATACTGGAAGAGGAGGCTAACAGCATGCTCCTAAAGAAATCACCTGTTGCTTCTCTGCCTTAAATGATTTCCCAAGTGTCATCATGCGTCTTCACATGAATCAGTACCCAGTGCAACTGGGCAATACTGACAATCAGACTGAGGGTTGCTGGAGGGGAGGGGGGTGGGGAGATGGGGTGACTGGGTGATGGGCATTAAGGAGGGCACTTGATGGAACGAGCACTGGGTATTACATGCAACTGATGAATCCCTAAAATCTGCCTCTGAAACTAATAATACCCTATATGTTATGTAAATTGAAATTAAATAAAAAATTTAAAACAAAGAAATGCAGAACACAGAAAAAAAAAAGATCCCCTTGTAAAATTCCAAAGGTGCATCTAAATTGCTCTATACACAATTAGCCGAAGATAAGGTACCTTCTCACCAGTACATGTAATTGCTTTTCTTAAAAACATAACAATAAAACTCCCTGGCTGTCTCTAAAATATAACAAAGCAAAAGGGTGATTCTTGCCATTCTCAACCTGTTGGGCAGCCAGCTGGACGTATCAGAGAGGCTTCCCCAGATTCCGCAGTCATTACTGGAAGGTCTTAATTGGCTTTCGAGATTTTGCATAGCACTGCAAATCTGGGTAATCGAGTTTGAGGAAAAGTGTAATCAAGCTGATTTATCCACAATTATCTCCCCCATTACCCTCTTTGTTACCCCATTCTGCAATTACTTGCATGGAAAATTTTTATGTAATAGAGACACGCAGATGAAGGCAGCAGATCCCCTGAATCCTACAGCGAGCAAGGGGCTCGGCTCTTCCCAGGGAGCCTGGGCGCCTACAGGAGACCCCCCCACACAGGCTGACCTCAAGACAGGTAGTGTAAATGAGGCACAAATGCCCAATGAGCCTCCAAAGCCAGTGCTCCTCGAACCTTACACTCACTTGGATACTCACAAGTATCCCCCTCCGGGAGAGGACTCACTCCCTGTCAGGTCCATGAGTGCACACTGCTGACCACCACCAAGTGCATTCCAAAGCAAGCCGAAAAGCAACAGTGAAAAGCTCAGCCATGGATGGTTGTTATTGGCGCTGACACTTGAATGTCTATTCCCCCTCCCTACGTCAATAGTAATTTAAAACAATATCACAGCATCTCGTATTTTTTTTTTAATTTTTATTTATTTGACAGAGACACAGTGAGAGGGGGAACACAAGCAGGGGGAGTGGGAGAGGGAGAAGCAGGCTTCCCACTGAGCAGGGATCCCGATGCGGGGCTTGATCCCAAGACCCTGGGATCATGACCTGAGCTGAAGGCAGATGCTCAACTGACTGAGCCACCCAGGTGCCCCAGCATCCGGTGTTCTTGAGCCACACGTTGTTCTGGACACTTTCCATGCACCATGTGTCTCTTCAACCTCACAAACCCTATGGAGTATGACTAACATTCCCTCCATTTTACAGATGGTCAAACTGAGGCTTTCAGAGGCCATGCAGTATCCACACAGCCAGATCTCAGAGCCAAGTCTGCCAAGGCTTCAAAGCCTGTCTCACACTCACTCGGTGCTCCTGCCTCGTCAAGGGGAAGGGAGAGACAGAGGGGTCTGTTCCCATCAAAGGATAAGCTGATCTTTTAAAGGAGGATTTGGGAAGAATCAAGAAAACTTTAAAGAAATGGAAAGAAAGCCACTCGCAGAAGGAAGCTGGTGGCGCCATCTTGGTTGGAGGCTGTTGGCAATGCCTATGGGAAGACTGCAGATGGAGGCCCTGCTCTCAACGGGGCCACCAGAATGCCTCCTGACCTTTCAGAGGGCACCTGGGTCTCAAACCCTCAGTTTCTCCATGTGTAAAATGCTTCGGTGGCCTCTAAACGATACCATGTAATGACTTTTAGGGTTTGAAGAGCTTCTGATGCGAGAACAGAGCAGAGCAAGAAGGTCCTGGGGAGCGCTTCTCAACCCCCAGCTGCACATCACACTCACTCGAGAAACTTGTAAAAATATCACTGCCCTGGCCCTGCCCCAGACCAGTCAAATTCGAATCTCTGGGGAACCAGGGTGGGGTCTGGAGCCCCCTGTAAGTAAGAGACAGGCAGAAGACATGTAGGGGTCAACAAGACACTTCTTTCACTTTTGTTCCTTTCTATGTGGCTTTTCCCTTTGATGTTGTCTTTACCTCTCAATCAATAATGGTCCTTCTTAAAATGTGACAAGGAATCCAAAGTCTCTGGCACCAAAAAACATGTGTGTTTTTTTTGTGTTGCACCCACGAATCGTTCTATTTTGCAGGGAGTCCCCTCTGAAGACATTAGTCGTGAGCTAAGCCGTTTCCTGTGTCTGAGCTGCCTTGTCCTGAGGCTGAGACTGGCCTGGGCCAGCAGCAGGTCTCTAAGCCTTGGCCGCCACTCGCAATAGGCAGCACCAAGAAGGGTTTGGATTTAGAAAGAGAGACGGAGGGACACCACTCCAGCCCTGAACTCGGAGGCACAACTCCCAAGCATGTGCGAAGAGTTTAATAAATGTCTGCTGAGCCTGAAGCGGTGCCAGGCACCGGGATCCAGAGTGAGCGAGGCACAGTGCATGTCCTCAGGGAGCCCAGTGGGGAGGGGAGGGGAGGGGAGGGGAGGCACAGGCCTAAAACCCAGCCGTATTAGCTTCCTATTGCTGTTGTAACAAACGTCACAAACTTAGTGGCTTTAACAACACCAGTTCTAGAGGTCAAAAGTCTGATGCACGGAGCGCCTGGGTGGCTCAGTCGGTTAAGCCTCCGACTCTTGGTTTTGGCTCAGGTCATGATCTCAGGGTTGTGAGATCGAGCCCCGGGTCCAGCTCTGGGCTCAGTGGGGAGTCTGCTTCAGATTCTTTCTCACCCTCTGCCCGCCACCCACCCCCCAACTGGTGAGTGCTCTCTCTTTAAAATACTTAAATAAAATCTTAAAAAAAAAAAAAAGGCCTGATGCACATCTCACTGGGCTCAGGTCAAAGCGCTAGCAGGGCTGCATTCCTTTCTGGAAGTTCGAGGGGAGAATCACTTCCTTACCTTTTCCAGCTTCTAGAGGTCTCCCTCATTCTTTGACTCATGACCCCCTTCAACTTCACAGCCAGCAACAGTAGGTCTGGAACTGTGCGCCCCCCCATCTGTCTGGCCCCCTCTTCTGCCTCTTCTTCCTCCATTCTCAAAGACCCATGTGATTGGACAGATCCCACCTGCTCATCGAGGATAAGCCCCTGAACCCCAGGTGAACCGATGAGCGACCTTAGTTACCTGTGTGACCTTTTTAAGTCCCTTTGCCACGTAAGATAACATGTCCACAGATTCCAGAGATTAGGATGTAGACATCCCTTCAGGACATTACTCCGCCAGAGGCTGGCCACTTTAGGGTGACCAGCTGTGATGATGTACTGTGAGGTGAAGGGAAAATCCTGGGCTCCCCTAGTTTGTCGTTGTTGACATTACATGCAAACACGCATAAGAAAAGAAGAGAGATGCGAAGAAAACCCCCAAAATGGTAACGCTGGTTACCTCTGCTCAGTCACTATGACATCACACGTGTCCACTTCCCTGTGCAACACTGACTACCACAGAGATACCCGCTGACCGCTGGGGGGCCCGCCAGGCTGGAAGCTGCGTGAGCACAGAGCCTGTGTCTGTCTATCTCCCTCCACCCCAGGCCCAAGTGGTGACCACAGTAGACACTGGAGAGGCCTCACGCTGCCCCAGCACCTCCTGAGTGCTTTCCACACGCTAACTCACTCAGTCCTCACGAGGCCCCACAGAGCTTGGCGTTATTTTTAAGCTCCATTGTTTGCACCTGAGCAAACTACTCCAGCCCACCTCGCTCAAATCCATCCCGGGACCCTGGAAAGGTCGCTGGCCCTCTCACCCACCTCTGCTGATGGAGGCCAGCACGGACTCCGTGTCCTGAACTCAAACAATAATGTCTAATTTATCCCAATTCCGACCTAGATGAAGAGGAGGTGAAGCCCTGGCAGGGGGCACCCGCCCAGGAAAGGGGGGAGCGGGGTCTGTTCCCAGTTAGCGCCAGTGTACCCCTCTGCAGGCCGGAGTCCCCCGGGCTTGGGGCTGGGGCACAGGGAACCAGGACAGTGAGGATGGGGATGGGGACAGGGACGGCGATGGGGAAGATCTGTACCAGTCCAGCCCAGGGGGAGTGGAGAGGACTTGGGAGCCCCGTGGATCTGCAGTAGACCCTTAACCTGCAACTTGAAGCTGTGATCCTGGGGGTGCCACTGGTCCAGCAGTGAGGACTAGAAGAGGTGAGGATGGCAGCTGCCCACCCCCCAGGGCCTGGAATCCATATCACCCCCGGACTGGTGATTCTCTCACTTGATTCCAGCCACACCGGCTTCCCTTGGGGGCCCTGAGCTTGCCAAGCATGCCCCTACATTGGGATTTTATCCTTGGCATTTCCTCCACCTGGAATGTTCCTCCCAGACACCTGCAAGGCTTGCTCTTCACTTGCTTCAGGTCTCTGCTCAAATAGCATCTTGTCAGCTAGGTGTTCTTGACCATTTCCACATAAAACATCAACACCCCATTGCACACCAGCCCTCCCTCTCCTCTTCAGCTGCATTTTTTTCAACTGTTCATCACCATCCAACAGACTATATTTTTATTTGTGTGCTTATTTATAGTCTTTCTCACCAGACTGGCATACAAGCTCGACGGGGGAAAAGACTTCATCCATCTGGTCGCTGCTATGACTCCAGGGTCCAGAGTTCTGCCTGAAGTCTAACAGAGGTTCAAAAGAATTTGTTGAGGAATGGACGTTTTCTTTCCATGATTTCAGAGGGAAAAAAAACCCACACACATACATTTATGATATCCCCTCCAACAAATGGTCTGTAATTGTATTTCTGGCTACAAGAGAAAGATGTGGAAAATGAGTTAGGCATCACACACACACACACACACACACACACACACACACACACAAACAACTGGGAAGGCCATGCATAGCCAGGCCATGATGACAAAGGGCAGAGAGGCCTGGATACAGACCCGACCTGGGCTGCGTGAGGCCGGGAGAGTTTGACAACTGACTCCGTCTCTGACCTCTACGAGGCAGAAAAGCTCCCCAAGCTCCACACATGTGGAAATTTGAAGTCAGCTGGTTTTCATGGACAGGCTCAGCTCATCTAGAGAACAGCTTTCTAACAACCTCGACCATGGGCAATGCAGCTGAGAACCTGAAAGCAGATGGGAACATTAGCCATCTTTTGTCAAGTGGGCCCCGGGGTCAAGAGCTCCACAGAACTGGATACTAATTCCACATTTCACAGCTGAGGTTCAGAGAGCTTAAGTGATTGGACAGCGGTCCTGCAGCCAGTTAAGCGGCAGCAGGGACTCAAACCCAGGGCTGTCCAGCTTCCAGCCTGGGAGCTCTGCCCATGACCCCACGCCCCCTGAAGGCCTGCAGAGGACGAGCGTCGGCATGTTAATGCAGACAAGCTGGGCCACCTGCCGAACTGGGAGAAGAGGGGACTCCAGCACCCACGTCCCAGGGTCCTACACTGAGGCACTGGCAGGTCAGCTCCTGCCCTAAAAACAGACAAAGGAGGCAGAAGGGGCCTCTACACGGCAGGCACAAAGTCCCGGCCACTGAATTCCTCTACTTAGAGACACCGGAGGAGCCGTTGCTAAACCCCAAGGCAGCAGAATCATAGCATCAGTGGCCCTTGGAGTAGGAGCAGACTTTAGTTATCAGCTGCTTACTCACTGACTTGGAGGAAGGTCTCAGTGTCCTCATCTGTCCCACACAGAGAGCAGGAGCACCGAACCCCACCCGGAGGCCGGGGGACTGTGACACAAAGTGCCTGGCAGCCAGGGAGAGCCCCGGCAGGGTGTGCTGTTGATGCTGTGACTGTTATGATCACTAGCTTTCAACTCCTCCCCCTCCAGCATTCAGCTTGCACGGTTAATTGGTGACGCCCACCAAGCAAGCAGCCGGATGTGGTTGGAGAGTGCCACTTGTTTTAAAGCTCTTTCATTCAGGGAACTGCACTGTCCCTTCTTCCTGACATCCCCTGTGCGGCCCTGGAACCCCCAAGACGGTCTACACCCTCCTTCCTTGATGGTCCA
The DNA here is from genome assembly GCF_002201575.2 of Neomonachus schauinslandi. Classification (NCBI taxonomy): domain Eukaryota; kingdom Metazoa; phylum Chordata; class Mammalia; order Carnivora; family Phocidae; genus Neomonachus; species Neomonachus schauinslandi. The sequence continues at coordinate 143,704,972 of NC_058408.1, read as the reverse complement.
TACCTGGGCATGGTCTAGCTAAGCATCCACAATTCCATCCCCTCTTCCCCACAGCACAGGGTCTGCAAACCTGTCACTGCCTGGTGGCGAGAGGGGTACAAGATCCAATAGTGTGGGGTCCAGAATCCTGCCCCGTACTCTTGAGAGTGGTCATACCGCCAATCAGGATATCCACTGGGCATCTATTGTGAGCCAGTCACAGGGTCACTGCTCAGGGAGGAGCATCTAATAAGGCAGACACAGGCTCTATGTGTCCTTGGTCCAAAGCAGAAGATGGACAATCAGACAGACAACAGCTACATGGTTTGGTGAGCACTGTAATGGGGGAGAAAGGGTGCTGTCCATCTTGCAGGCTCAGGGAAAGCTGCCCAGAGAAAGAAAGACCTCAGTTGGGGGCTGGAAACAAGTACAGGTTGGGAGAGGGGGTGGGAGAGGGGCACTGGAAGAAATGCTCCAGGAAAGAAGGGCTATGAGGTAATTTACCATCCTCTAGATCTCGAGGTCCTACTGCTATCAATAGCATACAAGGCATAATTAATTTTAAAAAGAATAAGGCATAATTAATTTTTAAAATTAGCATCTTGGAAGCCCGCAGGCCTTACTTGGTCTTCTGTACACAAACTGCCTTTGAGCCAGGCCTCTCCCGTCGCTGGCAGCTGCTGCTGGCTCTGCTGAAGTGAGCTGCAAGACTTCACATGTAATCCTGTTAGGGTTTACCTTGTTAGTTTCAGACCCATCATTCCTGCCAAGATTTTTATGAATCTTGATTCTATTATCCTACATATTAGACTTCCATCCCAGTTTTGTGTCATTCGCAAATTTGATTAGCCTGCTATGTCTTTATCCAAGTTGCTGATAAAACCTTGGACAGAGGAGGTCAGATTCAGAGTCCTGAGGCATGGGCCTTGACAGCATCCCCCAGCTGTGCCCCAGATGCACAGCCACTGCCAGTACTCTCTGGATGAGCTACTTGTTCAACCTCTAACAGTAGCCAGATGATATAGTCTCCTGCTGTACTTAAGGGGAACACAAACTCAGTAACAAGAATTGTAGTATCTCCCTTATGCAGAATTCAACTATCAACACTATTCCTCTATAAGAACCAGTGAGCAATTTAAAAAGCCCCTAGGCATGCCCCATACTCACGCACTTAAACACAGCAGAGCTATTTAGACCCTCAAGCTAAACCTATTCACTCTTATTTTACACACAGTTCTAATAAGATGACTATCTCCTTTCAAGGCCCCTTGAAGATTAGCAGCTACAAATTGTAGTAGAAACATAACTTGATTTAAGTAAACATACTGTCTATAGCCTTTCACATAGAGAGAAAAACATTTAAACTATAATAAACAAACCACATTAATTAAAACCCCAGTTAGTGCATGGGAAAGGTGCCTTACACCTCAGTACACCAAATGGAATCACAGGACCACCTGAGGACCACGGGTCACCAGCAATAAATTAAGTTTGTCATCCTTTGTTTTAGAATAAAGGTAACAACTTTTTTTAAAAAGTGCATAATACAGTTATTTGCAGTATGGGTAAACATTTATTCAATCAGCAAATTTGTCCTGCACACCAAGATGCGCAGGAAGGGTGGAAATGGAGGAGGGATGGAAAGGCCTTCCCCAACAGCAGCAACCCCAACAGGCAAGGTTCCTGTACTTACAGAGCTTACAACCTGATGAATGGGGACGGACAATAAACAAGGATGCCAATAAATAATGGACAGCATCATTTCTGATTAAAATAAGTAAATTCAAAAACTAAAACAGGGAATATGATAATGCAATAGGATGGGGAAAGGGACATTGAACAAAATGAGTAAGGGTTTCTCCAGCAAGGGACATTTGAGCAGGAAGGATGAGAAGAACCAGCCAGATCAGGCACTGCAAGGAGGAATGTCAACTGGTGCAACCTTGCTACCCTTTGGCAGAAGTAGAGGGGAAAAACACTTTGTCCCAGAAATTCCTCATCCAGGAATTAAGTCTAAGAATATAATCAGAGATTTGCACAACAACACATTAGTCAGAAGGTTCAACACAGTGTCGTTCACATCAACCCGAACCCAGAGACAGCCTACTGATGTCCACCACCAGCAAGCTGACTGTATCAAATTATTTGCCTTAATTTAATGGACTGTGTTGAAGCTGTAGGGGAGGTACCCTTCTGAGTTCTTGGCTGGGACCCCTATGATAAAAGAGTAACAAGAGAAAGACAAACAGATTATTAACATGTATCCTACATGTTTACATGGGAGATAACCAAGGAAAAATGGGTAACTCAAAGCTCTGGCTTAGAATTCCAGCTTGTACAGCATCCCCAGTAAAGTACAATAAATTTGTGGAGAAATGAAAGGACAAAGGCAAAAAGTTTTAGCACTTCCAAGGGCAGCAAACTGTGGGAAGGTCAACATATGAGAGAAAACTAATGGTACACAAAAGCTAGTCAGTGTGGGCACCTGGGTGGCTCAGTCGGTTAAGCGACTGCCTTCGGCTCGGGTCATGATCCCAGGGTCCTGGGATCGAGTCCCAAATCGGGCTCCCTGCTCCATGGGGAGCCTGCTTCTCCCTCTCCCACTCCCCCTGCTTGTGTTCCCTCTCTCGCTGTGTCTCTCTGTCAAATAAATAATAAAAATAAAATCTTTAAAAAAAAAAAAAAAAGCTAGTCACTGAAGTTTGTTATCCTCCAGTGCCATCTCTGGACTGATAGGGTCCAAAGTTGCCTCCAATGACCAATTTCTGTCCTTCCTGGTACAGAGGGGAGGGGGACACTCTTGAAAATTTATGCCCCACTTTTAGGCAAAGAGGGGGAAGGCAGGGAGCCTTCCTCATCTACCTCCTCTCAACTGCTTTCAACTTAAAATAATCTTTATGCCAAAGTGGCATATTTTGGGGTGGTGTATCCTGCCAAACTTCACAGCTTTTACAAAAGCAAGTTAGGGATGAATATTTATTGGCATAGGAAGATATTGAGGGCATAATGCCAAATGGAAAAGGCAGGCTACAAAACTGTATTTTAGACAAGGCAGACCTTTTGTGCAGAAAAGTATTATGTGGTATAAAACAAAAAAAAACTAAAAGAATACAAACCAAAATGCTAACTGTGGTTTTCTCTGCCTAGTAGGATCATAAATAATTTCACTTTCTTCCCATTTTTCTCTCTGTATTGTAGAAGTTTCCTGCACTGAGCTTACATTTCTTTTATAATCTTAAAATACTGCTTATTTAAAATAAAAGGAAAAAATTCTAGCAAAGATAACATTCTTAAAAGCTGTGGTTCTGGAAGAGGTAAACTTTGGCTCAGAGGTAACACAGCCACACGAAACAGCCCATGCCCTAGGAAGAGGTGGGAAGTAACTGAGCATGGGGTTTATGCCTGAGAAATGGGCCTGACCCCACTGAGGACCCCTCACAAGAAGGTTGCGGACAGTTAGCTCTGGGCATGGACCCTACCGGGGATGGAGACCTGGCAGACCATGGTGTGTGTCCAGACATTTAATCAAACACAACACATAGCCACACTAACGCACCGTCACCTTTGCCACCTCCCTGCTTGGTGCTAGCCTGCACAGCCTCTAAATGACAGAACCCAATGGGAGAAGGTCAGGAGTCACCTTTCCTGGGGACTTGACAGAGCCACGAACCCACAGGGTATCTCAATGCAGCACCTGGACTTTTTCCTCATTGCATTTCTCCCTGGGGAGGAAAAGTTGTCCAACTTGAGTGACCCATGGCCTCCCTCGACTTCTCCTTTGAGCTTCTCTGTACATCTTAAGGCCAAGCCTTGACCTCTGTCTTTCTGTATGTAGGCCCAGGAGATCCCAACTGGAAGAGTTCCTTCCTACAGTAGACCCAAGTGTCAGCTGTAGTGAGGTGATTTCAGCAAAAGCTCAAAATTTTCCTGAGCATCTACGATGTGCCAGGCACGTATCAGGGCTGGGAGGGACAGTGGTGAACACAAAAGTCAAAGCCCTTCTCTCAAGAAGCTTGCAGTAGAATAGGACAAATGCTTCCATAACCCAAATCCACACAGAGAAATTACACCTGGACTCATTTATATCTGACATTGATTTGTACTTAGGACTTGACTCCATTCAGTGTGAAATCGAACCTGGCTCACTCCAGAATGAGACCCGCTTTCTGATTTCCCACCATAGGCAGGGGCTCATGATTTCCAACACAGCCAGCAGAAAAACCCAGAAGAGTGGTTTTAGAACACCTCAGAAACAAAAAATTGACAATGAGAACACTTCTTTCTGGAGTACAACCTTCACAAAGTTCTGTTCTCTTTTTTTTTTTCAAACTTGAAATAATTAAATTTAATCCAGGAAGTATTCAGCCTACCTTTAGATTCTCTGAAGAGGAAAAAGAAAGCCCTCAGACAGTAATTCTAAATGCTGACAAAGCAGTAGGGAAATTTTTTAAAACACTGTTCTCCTGGATTAATTCAAAGCAGGCGGCTCACGTTCTTGAGAGGAAAATAAAAACCATGATTCACATTTTAGGCATAAAGTACATGGATAATTAATCAAGCTTCATCCAAATCTCTTGATGCTTTTTATGTTGGCTATTCTAAGGCAGCACTGTTTTCCAACGTTGCCTGCTGACATCCAGAGAGAAGTTCTACTTGTTCAAGAAAGAAACAACAACTATGGTAAACTAAAACAGGTTTACCTTATAAACACATGGCTCTCACAGGCAAGATGAGGTCAAGGTGACCAGAGGACCATTGGGAGAAATGTGCCAAAAAAGACATTTTGCTCTGAAGATGGGACCAGAGAAAGGGTGGAGAAATCTCTAGATGAACACCAACCACCATGATGATGGTGCTCCCTGCCTGCCAGGCACCACTCTGCTAGAATTTATTCCTTGACAGTTTCCAATAGGTACTATTTTTATCCCCACTTTGCAGATTCATAAACTGAGAAAGGAGAGGTTGAAGTAATCCAAGCAGAGGTGGAGACAGCATCTGATGCTCAGTCTGGCTCCAGATCCGGGGATCCCTGGCACGAGGCTCCCCTGCCTCTGACCATGGGTCTGTTATGACCAAGATCCATGGCAGGCGCAGTGCGCAGGAGGCCAGTGTGTGTGCGGCTGAAGACAAAGCTATCACCCCACCCAACCCCAGCAAGAGAGCAACGGAAACAAAGAGCCACCCGAGCCAGGAAGGCCTGGACTCCCATTTTACCTCTGCCACCTATTGGCAAATGACCACAGACAGATCACCGACCCCGCCCTGCCCTTCTCTACCTGCAAAGGGAGAGTTAGTTAATAGCATTCACTTCATGCTGGTGTTGTAAGGACTAGATGAGCTAAACGCACACAAAACATAAGAACCTCACCCATTTGCAGGGTGAAAATGTAGGATTGTTATCACTGTATTTCTGTAAAATCATAAAGCTGCCTTTCTTTTAAATATCCTATATTCAGACTATTCGCTAATCTCCATAGAGAACTCACCAGGTCATCCAAAACAGTGATGTGGAACAATAATCGGTAGACTATATTTTGCAAAATCAACTTGACAATGAAAAATGTAGTCACTGAAATTATTAGGCTGTACTGTTCTCAAGCTACCCTGATGAATTTTTTTGTGAAAGTAAAGATACTTTCTGATGTTGAATAATATATTTCTTAATATATTCATTAAGGAGGTCATTCTGATTTTAGGCATGATTTTTCACTTTTTAGATTTTCTTAAAATGAATTAAATGTGCTTATGCTAAAAAAGACCCTCACCTGGCACAGTGTAAGCATCCAAAAAGAAAGAAGCTATTACTCCTAGAGAAGCATTTCTAAGGGCTTCCCCCGAGGCTGGAGAGCCAGCAGCGAGGTCTGCACAGAGGAGGGCCCAGCTGGCCCCAGACCACGCTGCTCCCAGACGTCTTCACTCCATTTTGTGTCCCATCTCTGAGCACTGTCATTCTTCCCACCCAAACCCCAACTCCACTGTAGCCCCCTACCTCCTGGCCGGTCCTCCTGCACTGCCAATTCCCCATGCCAGAAAGACTGGCCCTGCTGCATCCTGATCTCCAAGGTCCCTGATGCCCACCGATGACATGGCTTGGGCTAGTGAGTCAGGCGTGTGCTGTTTCTCGTCTCATGATGTTCTCAGGCCTGGCTCAGTATGGGACACAATCAATGGGACACAATCAATGCACATCTGAAGCTACAGGAGTGAAGGAGTGGAGGTGATTTCTACACCATCTGAAATGAGGGGACTGGAGTCTCTACCCCCATGTCATCCACTTCTGCTCTCAGGACAAGGGAACAGGACACCAAGGAAAGTGCTGTGTCACCATCCACAGATACTCTGTCCAAAGTATAGGTATTCTCAGTGTGAAAGTAGTATCCTCCAGCTTTTAAAGCTGGACTTTATTAAAAACAAACAAACAAACAAACAAACACACCTCCAGAAACAACTACCCCTGAACTTTAAGTTCATCTCACATCAGACAGACCATGAGGAGAGGACAGACTTGAAGGCACGACTCACTTGTCACCTCACGTGCTCTGGGACTGTGGACATATCTCTCCCACATGTGCCACAGAAGTGTGATAAATTCACAAAGAGGAACTGTCAGGACTTCCCTTTTTCCAGCTTTACTGAGATCTAATTGACACTGTGTATGTTTCAGGTGTACGACGTGTTGGTCTGATACACTTATATACTGCAAGATGATTATTGCTGTAGTGTTAATTAACACCTCCATCATGGCACTGAACCATCATTTCTTTTTTGTGATGAGAAGACTTAAGGTTTACTCTCTTAGCTACTTTCAAATACATGATACAGTATTGTTAGTTACAACCACATTGGGATTCTAGAATCTACTCACCTGGACAGTGGTAGGGAAAACCAATGTTGGCCAAAGGACTTCCTTTTGAGCAAGAGTTTGTTTTGATAAAAAGCAGCTCTCCTCACCAGCTGCCCTGCAGAGGCTGTTTAGAAACACAACTGCAGGGATGCTTGGGTGGCTCAGTCGCTTAAGAGTCTGCCTTCAGCTCAGGTCATGATCCCAGAGTCCTGGGATCGAGTCCTGCTTCGGGCTCCCTGCTCAGCGGGGAGCCAGCTTCTCCCTCTGCCTGCCGCTCCCCCATGCTTGTGCTCTCTCTCCCTCTCTCTCTCTCTGACAAATAAATAAGATCTTTAAAAAAGAAACAAACAAACACAGCTGCAATCAAGTGATCCAAACAGGATGGGGAACGGACAAGCCCAAATGTGCAGAGCTCACATCTCAGGAGGAGCAACGGAAGTGAGCTGCCCCAGCAGCCTGTGGGGCCAGGAGTCAAGAGACTGAGGTTCTAGGCTCAGTTCTGCCCCTGAACAATAAGGATGATCTGAGTAAGGCCCTCTGTCAAAGAAGATGGATGAGACAATGCCTAGAGCCAGGTCAGGTCAGACACTGGGTATAATATAATCCACTCAGCGGTGCCTTCTGGTAAAATGTCAACGTTCCATTTGCTCCATGTGTGTCAATCCCCTTCATGTCCACGATTTCACAGGGGTTGTCAGGGTCATCTCATTATCAGAAAGCCACATTACCAATCCCTTCACTTCCCCTCTGCACCCAAGGCCACTGTGAGTTGTTCTAACTCATAAAATACTCAATTTAAATCTTTCACAGAAAGCACTTTCATCTGATTAGCAGTGTGACACTGGGCATATTCGTTAACCTCTCTAAGCCTTGGTTTTCTCATCCAAAAATATGAAGAATTATAAATTTCTATCTCACAGGGCTATGTGAAGGCTTAAGGAGTCTGAAGTGCCACAGCACACTGCTCGGCATATAGTAAGTGCTCAATAAATATTAGTTGTTATCATCATCATCATCATCATCATTACCCTCCCCAGAGCCAAACCACCCCAGTTTGCTACTTTCAGAAAACAGTAAGAGGATCTTTTGTGTTAGGAAAAAATCAAAGCAAGGCTTCCATGTTTCATGTTATTTTTCGTAAGTGTTCCTATTTTTAAAGTCCAGTTTAATATGTTCTCATTACATGACTGAAAATCTTTTCATTGGTCCATAAAACTGAATTAAAGCACAACACATTCAGGAACCAAGTATTTACATCATTAAATAAAAAGATAGATGTGGATCTTCTATATAACTCTGTCATCAGTATTATATATATTCATTCAGGGCTGATATGTTCAGACAAGATAACACAGAAAAGCAAATTCTGAGCCAAGCCTTGGAAAACATAGGTAGGATTTTAGATAGGCAAAGAAGAGGCCAGCTGAATGATGACTCAGAAAACCACAAAAATATTCACGGGTAAAAGTAAGAATCAATGGATTTTTTAAAAATATAATTTTATATATTAAAAAACATGAACATCGTATCCAAGAAAAATTTGCAAAATCTTTTTAAAGAGACACCCAGTTCAAGATGGTTGATTGAACCCATTCATTTTGTCTCTCTTCCCTTGCAAAAAATACCACTGAAAAGAAAGAAAACAAAGAAATCCATAGCCGATTTGAAGAGCCTTAAGGGGTACCAATCAGCAAAGCAGAAGAGGGGGAAAAAACTATGAAAAAGAGAAAACAGATAGAAATAAAATACTGGATAAAATAACAAGTGTGAAACCTCCCTGAAAAGGAGTTTAGCCAGAGAAGGGAAACCTAAAATTCTGTGTACAAATTCCCTTCAAATTATTGGCTAACTCAGACATTGCAACGTGTAAGACAAGACTCCAAGGACCACATTGGAAAGTAACAGTTACAGTCTAAAAGTGAAGCAGAAATTTCAGCAGCTAGCCAGTGCCAGGAGAAAGAGTTTGGACTTGAAGTTTTTCCAAGTTAGACTTTCTACTGAAACCTCAGAAGAGCCAAACTACAGTAATAAAAAGCACATCCCAGAACTAAAGGATGCACCCTAGGATCAGAGGCAAAACCAAGACAAACTTATACAAACACAGTCTAGAACCAAGGTTCTAAGGATGAAGGTGACCCAAGAGTAAATTAACTTCCTGCAAGAACAAAATTCAACAGTCTTTAGCAAACAATAATGATCTAGCATCTCTATAATGTATGACCCATAATGTCCAATATGCAATAAAAAATTACTACACATACAAAGGAAGCAGTAAAATATGACCCACAATCAACAGAAAAAAATATCAGAACCATAGATCAGCCTGATGTTGGAATTAGCAGAAAAGGGCTTTCTATTATAAATACATTAAAAGATTATAGGGAAAGATGAAGAGAATGGATGCATAAGTAGAAAACATCAACAACAACAACAACAAAAAACTAACAGTCTAAAAAAGAACCAAATTGAAATTTTGGAACTGAAAAATATGAACATCTGAAATAAAACATTTATTGCATGGGTTTGGCAGCAGAAGAGACATAGTAGAAAATAAAGAATAGGTGAATTTGAAGATAAGTCAGTAGAAATTATCTTAAACTGAGCCACAGGGAAGAAAGAGATAACAACAACAACAAAAAAAAATAGAACACAGCATCCAAGACTTGTGGAATAATATAAAGCTGTCTAACATTTATGTAATTGAAAAACCAAAAGGAAAGGAGAGAATGGGGCAGAAGAAATATGTGAAAAAATAATGTCTTACAAATATTTAACTGATGAAAGACATCAAACCATTGCTCTGAGAAACTCCATGAACCCAAGCAGGAAATATACAATGAGACCAACCTAGACACATCATAGTCTAATTGCTAAAAACCAAAGGTGAAGAGAAACTCTGAAAAGCAGCCAACAAGAAAAACACATGACATTCAGGAAAGCAACAATGACCATGACAGGTGACTTCTCATCAGAAATAATGGAATCTACAAGAAAATTCCAAAGCCATCTCTAAATTGCTGAAAGAAAACTGTCAACCTAGAATTCTACATCCAACAAAAATATCTTTCAAAATAAAGACAATTCTAACAGAACAAAAGCCAAGAGAATTAATTTCTAGCAAATATGCCCTACAAGAAAAGCTAAAAGGAAATTCTTCAGGCTGAAGGGATAGAATGCTAAAGAAAAACCAAATCTGAAAGAAGTAATAAAGAGCACTGGAATGATAAGTATATGGGTATTTTTATATAATTTCTAAAAAGGTGTATTGATTAAGACAAAAATAAATGTTTTATGTGACTTATACATAGAAGTGAATTCTATGACAATGTATCAAAGGCACAAGGAAAGAAATGAAAGTCTTCTGTCATAAGATTTTTACACTGTATTTGAAATGGTATAATATTGACTTGATGGTGATAGGTAAAAAACGTATATTGTAATCTCTAGAGAAACTGCTAACATTTTTGAAGAGGTGTAGCTAAAAATACAATAAAGGTGTTAAATGGAATATTAACAAATATTAACCTAAGAGAAAAGAGAAAAAAGGGGACAAAAAACAGATAGTGCAAATAAAAAACAAAGAACAAGGTGGTAAACTTATACTCAACCATATCAATAATTGCATTAAATGTAAGTGGCTTAACCACTCCAATTAAATGGCAAAGATTGGCCATATTGGATAAAATTAAAAGGTACAACTAAATGCTGCTTATAAGAGGCATACATTAAACATAAAAATACAGATAGGTTAGAAGTAAAAGGATAAGAAATATATTCTGTGCAGACATTAACCTCAAGAAACATAATGCAGCTATATATTATATTAGATAAAGTATACTTCAAGATAAGGAATATTAACACAAAGATGAAAACTTCCTAATAATAAAAGTTTCATCAGAAGGAAATAAATTTAAGAACACTAACCTGAAGTATAGACATAGGAATTCTGACCTCCAAATCACTAAAGGAAAAAAAGGAGGGCAGCAAAGAAAACTTGAACTATACAGCCAGAAGCAAGAAATTAGGGGGAAAAAAACAAAAGCACCACGAAAAGAAAACACAGAATAAGCTAGCAGCAATATGACAAAATATTAGTTATTTCCACAAAAAATGCAAATGCTCTAATTACCCTAGTTTGAGAGGTGGCATATCTTCACATTAAAAAGACCAAATTAGGGGCACCTGGTTGGCCCCTCCTGATCTCAGGGTCATGAGTTTGAGGCTCCATGTTGGGTGTAGAGATTACTTTAACAAAGACAAGACCAAATTAAGAAGAATGAATTTTTAAAAGTGAGAATATAGAGGATCTGAATAGTACAGTTAACTTGCTTTAATATATTTAGAGCTCTGTACCCACCAAACACAAACTATTCATTATGTTCAAGCCATATAAATTTACAAAAAACTGACCATGTATATGGCCACACAGGAAGTCAGAACAAATTATAAAACACAGAAATCACACAATCCACTCTCTCTGATCTCCATACAATGAAATTATTGTGTCATTATCCCCATATTGAAGACCAGGGAACTGAAGCACAGAGATAAAGTAACTTCCAAGTTCACACAGACAGTAAATAGAAGATTAGTGCTTTGAACCCAGGCATCCTGGCTCTGGAGCTTGCAGTCTTAACCTCTGTGCTATGTTGTTCCCAGAAATAAGGGGCCATATACCTTAGAATTGAACCTGTAAGAGAATTCACTTGCAATTCCATGGACAGAAGGAAATTTGCATCTGATAATAGTATCATTGAAAAACAATGTCCTTTTCACAATTGAAAAACCATATACAAGCAAAAATTTAAATCCTCTACCTCACTCCATAAATAAAAATAAATTTCCAATATATTAAAGAATTAAAATTTAAGAACAAAGTGTAAAATACTAGACAATACAGAAGAATGTTCCTATTTTAGATGAAAAAGGACTTTCTAAATAGGACAGAAACTCTGAAACCATAAAGGGAAAAACTGATAGATTTAACTACATAAAAATTAAAATGCGCACAATAATAGAAACTGCAGGGGCGCCTGGGTAGCTCAGTGGGTTAAGTGTCCGACTCTTGATTTCAGCTTAGGAAATGATCTCAGGGTTGTGAGACTGAGCCCCACTCCATGCCCAGCATGGAGCCTGCTTGGGATTCTTTCTCTCCCTCTGTCCCTCCCCATGCAAGCACACACGCACTCTCTCTCTCAAAAAAATTTAAATAACAGAAATTGCAAAGAAATTTAAAAGTCAACATGGGGCACCTGGGTGTCTCAGTCGGTTAAGCATCTGACTCTTGATCTTGGCTCAGGTCTCGGTCTCGGGGTCGTGAGTTCAAGTCCTGAATTGGGCTCCTTGCTGGACGTGGAGAGTACTTAATAAGATAGATAGATAGACAGACAGATAGATAGATAGATGATAGATAGATAGATAAATAATAGATAATAGATAGATAAAATAAAAGTCAACCACAGACACAGAGAAATATTTGCAATACATGAAAGAAGAGATTCATATCTTTAAGGCATAAAGTACTCCTACACATCAGTAAGATAAATTTAAAGATCTTATAAAAGCATGGATTAAGGGAAATGATATTTCACCAAAGAAATACAAATTGACCAACAGACACATGAAAAGATGCTCAACATCACTCATCGTCAGGGAAATGCAACTCAAAACCACAATGAGATAGCACCTCACACCTGTCAGAATGGCTAAAATCAACAACAAGAAAAAAGTGTTGCCGAGGACGTGGAGAAAAGGGAACTCTTGTGCACTTTTTGTGGGAATGCAAACTGGTGCGGCCATTGTGGGAAACAGTATGGAGGTTCCTCAAAAAGTTAAAAACAGATCCAGTAACTGCACAAAATATAAAAACGCTAATTTAAAAGGATACATGCACCCCTATGTTTATAGCAACATTATATACAATAGCCAAATTATAGAAGCATCCTTGGTGTTCATCAATAGATGAATGGATAAAGCAGATGTGGTATATATATGATGGAATATTATTTCAATAATAAAAAGAATGAAATCTTGCCATTTGCAACGATGTGGGTAGAACTAGAGGGTATTATGCTAATTGAAATAAGTCAGAGAAAGACAAATACCATATTATTTCACTCATATGTGCAATTTAAGAAACAAAACAAATGAGTAAAGGAAAAAGAGACAGAGAGAGAGAAACCAAGAAACAGATTTTTAATTCTAGAGAACTGATGGTCACCAAAGGGAAGATGAGTGGGGGATGGGTGAAATAGGTGATGGGGATTAAGGAGTGCACTTGTGATGAGCACCAGGTGATGAATGGAGTTGTTGAATCACTATGTTGTACACCTGAAACTAATATAACACTGTATGCTAACTATACTGGAATATTAAAACTTAATAAAAAAAGAAATAAAAATTGCCAATACAAGAGTGAAAAGATGCAAATGTTATACTCTGTCCTGTGGTATAAATATAAAACAGTACCAACATCCAGCATTGGCAAGGATGTCAAAAAACAGAATGTAGGTATGTATATATCCCTTTGGATGGACAATTTGGCAGTGTCCATCAGAATTTAAAATACACATGGCCTTTGACCACGAAATTTCATTTGCAAAAGTCTATCACAGCTATATTTTAACAGGTGCGCTACAGAGTGTAAGCACAATTGCAACACTGTTTGCTGTAGGAAAAAATGAAAACACCTGAAAATTCCATGAATAGGTTAATATGATGAAACACTGCACAGCCAGTAAGAAGACTCAAGTAGATCTAAACTAAGTAAAAAAAATTTCAAATATAGATAAAATGTGTTCTCAGTTTTTATTAAATTTTTATTTATTTTATTCTATATTTACTTATATTTTTATTATATGTATATATTACATAAAATATGTAATATATTATATAAAATATGTAATATATACATATATATACGAACTACAGCTAAGCACAACATGGATGAATCTCAGAAACGTGCCAAGCAAAATACTCACACAAAAGAGTACATACTGTTTAAAAGTCTGACTTTAAAAAGTGAAAGGAGGGGCGCCTGGCTGGCTCAGTCGGTACAGCACGCAACTCTTGATCTCAGCATCATGAGTTTGAGCCCCATGTTGGGCAGGGAGCCTACTTAAAAAAAATTGTAAAAAAAATAAAATAAATTTAAAAAAAAAATGAAGGGAAGGAACTGGCACAGAGAAGCAGTTCCTTACACTTTTTGTAGTGTTTTAATTTTCACAACTATTTTATAATTTAAAGATAATGTTTAGGTGAGGAGAAACACTCATTCCCACCACATACATGCACTTTTGTGTAATCCTTTCTAATATTTGCACAAATCAAACATATTTCCCATAGACTTGATTCTGAGATCGATTCTTGTATAGTACTTTTCCCCCTCAACTGTTACACCATAAAATGTTACTATGTTTCTTCCTGATTCTCAAAATGATTATTTTAAATAGACATACAGTATCCTCTTGTGTTCATAATTTATCAAACTATTCTTCAAGTGTTGACCGTTTGAGTTTTAATTTATTTTATTTTTATTTGACAGATATATTTGCTTTGTATGGAATACAGCAATGAGTATCTTCATACATGAGGATTTTTACATTTCTACATCAGTGCCTCAACATATTTTTCTAAGAGTTGTAAGTCAAAGGGCAGGAATAATTTCATGGCTGTCTATGCACTGTAATACCACTCTTCAGAGGGGTTATGTCCATTTACAATTCCACCTGCAGCCTCAGCTCGCATCTGCTTCACGGCAATCTTGCATATCTGGATGTTAATCTTTACTTTCTGGTTTTCCTTTCAATATTTTAGTCGCTATTAAGTATAGAAAGGTGGAGGGGTGCCTGGGTGGCTCAGCTGATTAAGTGTCCAACTCTTGGTTTCAGCTCAGGTTGTGATCTCATGTGGGATCGAGCCCCATGTCCAGCTCCGTGCTCAGCATGGAGTCGGCTTGAGATTCTGTCTCTCCCTCTCCCTCTGCCCCTCCCCCACCATTCTCATGCTCGTGCTCTTTCTCTCAAATAAATAAATCTTTTAAAAAATATATAGAAAAGAGGCGCCTGGGTGGCTCAGTCAGTTAAGCTTCTGCCTTCGGCTCAGTTCATGATCCCAGGGTCCTGGGATCCAGTCCCACATTGGGCTCCTTGCTCAGCAGGGAGCCTGCTTCTCCCTCTCCCTTTGCCCCCTACTCCTGCTTGCTCTTGCTCTCTAGTGCTTTCTCTCTCAAATAATAAATAAAATCTTTAAAATATGTATATATACATATATATATACGTATATATATATATATATATAGGGTGATTTTCGACACATTCCCACTTCAGATATTTCTAAAGCAATCACAAAAGGATCACCCCGTGCCCTACCTAAGGATATTTCATTAGCTTCTTTCTCCCCCCCACAACAGGAAACTTCTATACTGATTTTTCTGATTATGTATGAAAGTAATAAATGTTTACTGTAAAATAATGTGGACAATAAACAGTATGAAGAAAAAAGCAAACGTTATACAATCCCATCAGCCCAAAATAACCACCATTAAGATTTTGTTGTATATCTTTATAGCTCTTTTTCTCACAGATATAAACACAAATTGATTTTATTACACTACCACATTAAAGTAGCATTATGCACACTTATGTAACCTACTTTTTATCACTTAACAACAGTTTATGGCTATCTTCCCATGTCAACAAATAGTTGTCTACATCACTAATTTCAATGGCTGCGCATTTTGTCCTGGCACAATAAAAAGCATGTGCTTATACGCAATGTTATTTTGTTGTTTTCAGATGCACATTTTGCATTTCTAGGAAAGCACAGTTTTAAAGGTCTATTAGTTCTTTGTATACATGTTAGTTCCCTGTGAGTTCTGCTGCCCATTTTTCTTTTAAAGAGCTCCTCTCTTTTCTTATTGATTGGTAAGAGCATTCTGTATAGGAGGAACATTGATTCTTAACTCTGTAAATTAGGACAATAATATCGCCTTCTGGGACGCTGCAAAGATTAAATCATCTAAGGTGTGACAAGTGCCTAGAACAAAGTGGATATACAGTTAAGTGTTAAAGCTTGTCTCCTCTCCTCCCTCTACAACCAAAGTGGAGATATAGGTCAATTAAAAGATACATATGTATGTGTGTGTGTGTGTGTGTGTATGCCATTTCTTTTTCTCAATGATTTCTTGGAAGATTATTCAGAATACTCCCCCAAAACTTCCTAAACCCTCGTTCAAGGCTCAGCTCTCCTGTGGTGCTGACAGCTGCATTCTTATTATTATTCCATTGTGGTATTTTTTTCATTGACCGCCAACTCCACCTCCCCACAGGAAGGAAGATGGAGCAAGGGACGGAGACTGGTTTTAATACCTCCTAGGTGCCAGTTTCATAGCAGGCATCTGTCACACATTGTATTACTTCAACTTTACAGCCTCCTGGCAGGTGATACTCTTGTACCCACTTTACAGATGAGAAAGCTAGGGCACATCTTTACAGTCAGCAGTCAGGAAATGATTCCAAAGCCCTCACGTTGACTAGGGTGCCACACGGCCCGCCCGCCTGCTGAGTGGGGACCCAGCTCTTGGCTTCCTCATGTCACTCACCAGGCCCACCATGGACTCTCACAAAACAGCTGCTCAACAGATGGAGATTAAAGCAGAATACAGACTACATCTCTATTTCAGAAGTAGAGCTAGACAAAGAAAGGCCAAATCCTTCTTTAAAAACCTCAAATGAATAGCCTAGCATTTCCATGCCTGGGTATCCACCCAACAGAAATTACAAATCATGTTCACCCTAAAAACAATAGCAGCATTACGCTTACTAGCCCAAACCAACCAATAAACCAAACGTCCATAAATAGTAAAATAAGTAAAGAGGTACAGTCATGCCATGAAATGCTCTACAGTGATAAGAACTAACAAACTACAGCTAAGTGCAACATGGATAAATCTCCAAAACATGCTGAGCACAACAGTCACACAAAAGAGGTCACACTGTATGATTCTATTTACACGGAGTTCAAAAATGATGTTCGAAGTCAGGGTGATGGAGCCCCGGGGTGGGGGGGCAGTGGGATGGGGCTTGATGGGTAGAGTGCATTCTGAAGCCGTGCAATTATAAATCATGCATTTTTTTCCTTGTGTAAATTATTTTTAGGTTGAGCCAAATGCAATTCTTTTTGTAGGTCAAAACAGTCAAATAGGGGCGCCTGGGTGGCTCAGTCGTTAAGCATCTGCCTTAGGCTCAGGTCATGATCCCGGGGTCCTGGGATCGAGCCCCGCATCGGGCTCCCTGCTCAGTGGGAAGCCTGCTTCTCCCTCTCCCACTCCCTCTGCTTGTGTTCCTGCTGTCGCTATCTCTCTCTGTCAAATAAATAAATAAAATCCTTAAAAAAAAAAAACAGTCAAATATCAGCAATTGCATACGGTTCGAACTAACACTTCAATAAAAATGTGTTTAAAACCTTCTGGCAAAGGAGAAAAGAACTATCTAGCATTGATTGGCAGATGCTACCTTTCTGAAAACCAACCTAGATGCTCCTGCAGCTTCTGACCCTGTTTCTCGTTCCTTCATCTTCGGCGGAGACAGAAAAACAACTCATCCCTCACCTCTGCAGGACAGTTTTTCACGGTCACATAACTGAAAGACGGTGATGCGGCCATCCCTGGGCTCAGAGCCCCAGATTCTCTCTGCCTCCTGCTTGCCCATCCTGGACATCTCCAAGGTCCTCGATACCTCTGTGCCTTTAGTGGACTGATGAGAACACACCGGTAGGTGTGGTTCTGTGTGAATCCACCGCTTCGCTGTGAACCAGGGCTTCTAATTCATCCACGGAACACCAAGATTATATTTTTTAAGGAAATAACTACGACTAAGATGATTTTCATATTTAAAAACACTATCATAGGAAAATAGAGATAGGGAGCTTTTATGAGCCTTGTGTGGGTCATAAAAAGGCATAATCCTTGTAACTAATTGAGATAACTTTACCTACAAGTTATGAAACTAATGATCTCCTTTTTGCCGTGTTATAAGCATTTATCTCCTTGTGGCAAAACATCAATTTCTCAGAATTCTGGGTTCAGCAGACTCACTTTACAGTGGTGAATAATATTTCAAACAGAAGGCTGCTTCATGTATCAGATGACAAGGCAGAAGCCTCCCCGGGGAGGGGAGAGGCGCTCGGCACACTCAGCCCAGCACCAGCTGGGGGTGGACAGTCTGATGGAAAACTCCCCGCGCCAGACTTCTCACAGAGCCCTGGGTGACGAACACAGACTCGGAGGTAAATGATAGGAATGCAGCATTTTCCTTCCACATGGCCCAAGGCAATTCTGCTAATACCCCTTCTGATTCAATGTCCTACAATCACTGTTGTAAACGGCCAGCTGATTTAAGTGACGGATGAGAAAGTACAATGCTGAGACCACCCCTTCATTAGACAGTGAGCCAGCCACACTGCTCTACGGGGGTACGACCCACTGAATGAGCTCATGGCAAGTTACATACGTCACTGACGGGGGCTAAAGGGACTCCTTTGAAATATATCTAAACAAGTTTATTATTTTAAAGAAATCCTGTAGTAAATCATTTGGAATCAGAGTATCTTAACTTCCTATAGCATTTCTCTTTGGTGCACATTATGGATTCATCTTACTAAAAGGACAGTGGTCATAACATTACCATTTGCTGAGCCCCCATGAGGAGCTGAATACACTCTCATTTCATACTCTCATTCATGGGCACTGTTACTATTGCTGTCGAACAGATGGGGAAACAAGGATCTAAGCTGGGTAAATACTTTCCTGAAAGGCTCACACAAACCAGGATTCAAGCCTCGGAAACCGATGCCAAAGCCCACACTCATGACCACGGAGCTACAAGGCCACTGAGACACTGCCTATAAGTAAGAGAGATTCAGAGGAGTGGGGAAAAGGCATCTAATTTTTGTTCTGTGTGCTATAGGCACTTAAAGCATCTTATCTACTAACGTCCAGTGAAGTTCAGTATTGTTCCCATTTCCCACATAAGAAATTTGAGATTCAGAGATTTTAGGCAACTCTTTAATTAGTGGGCACAGCCAAAATCCAAACATAGACCTGTCCGTGGGCTTTTGTTGTCCCACTTTGCCTCAGATGACTCTTTGTTTCTAGAGAGCAAGCAAAACTATTCCGGGTGTATTAGCCAGATGGAACAGACTTGTTTTCCCGTAGCTAATCAGTCCGCCACATCGTCGTTAACACAAAAAGTTTCCTTCTGTCCCACAAAGCCCACTGCCAATGGCATGACTCTCCAGGACAGCTGTCCCACTACCCACACGCTGCGGCTCTGTCATCGCAACTCGCAGCCCCACGCTCGCCACCGACAGAGAAAGACAATGACGTCAGTGTGCCCCATGGCCCCACCTAATGGCAGGGGTTTGGGAAGCGTAGTCTCCTGTGCGGCCAGACAGGAGAAAAGAACGAGAGGAGACCCTCCTACCGCAAGAGGGTGTAGACTGCATGCTAGGAGTTCCCAAATGTGGTGGGCAGGAGCCCCAGTTAAAAATGCCGATTCCCAGGGCGCCATCCCAAATGTTGATTCAGTTAAGTGTGAACTGAGCCTCCGGCAATTCCGATGCAGCTGGTCAGCACACCACCCTCGAGGACGCCTTGTCCTGCAGTGAGGCCGATCACTCCGAGGGCTCTATGACCACCAGAAATTGAGTGCAATCTGGTGAGCACTAGGGAGGCACTGACCACGTTCATGCCAAGGAAGGCTGGCTGAGAATATAAAGAAAGCATCGAAGATAACGATACAGTCCCAGCCCCCACCGTCCAACAGTTAGCAGTCTGGAACCAGACGTGGAGACGGCTGACCACAACCCAAGGCAGAATAGAACACAGGCCCCCGGAGAGAGGAGTGGGGCACAGTGGGGGTGGCAGAGCTGGGCACTGTCACTGACAAAAGCAAACGGGGCCTCTGCACCGAAGGGAGCTATGGCTTTCCACCCCTGGGCAAGCATCTGAGCATGATGCTTTTTTGTTTCAAACCTCCCTGGGCTTCCCAGTTACTGCTTCTAAGGGAATGCCCACACTTCCTGGCAGGGCCCTGAGACCATCCACATTCTTGTCCCAGACCCCTCTCCTGCCCCTCTTACCAGCCACCTCCAAACCCACGCTCTGTGCTGAGGCCACACCTGGTGACCTGATGCCTACGCGAAATATGCCTCGAGACCTCCCAGCCTTGGCTCCAGGACACTGTCTGCAGGAATGTTCTCGGGCCAGGCCCTGCACGCCTGCCCCTCGATGCTCAAGACTCAGGTGAGCTGCCAGTTCTGGGCAGCCTTCCCTGGCCCCTGTCTCCTCCTTCTCCCCCCTCCCGGGACTCATTACTCCCTCCCTCTCAATGAGCACTTTGCGCCAACTACCACAACTGTCCCTGGCCTACAGCCCTAGACAGGACTCTGAGGGGTAATAATGAAAGATATGTTCCTTTCTGTCAATACTCCAAAAACCTACCTGACAGCCAGTGCCCTCAAGCAAATCACCTGGACTGGCCAAAGTGCCAAGTTTCCCTGGGTCTGTTTGGAATCATACCAACCAAAGTGTACCCATGAAGGCGAAGGAAAACAGCCAGCACAAGTGCCTGCCCCCAGAAGAGGCCAAAGAAGCATCCATCTGTCAACTGGATGAATGATAAAAATGTTTGAAGGCAAAACTTTCAAAGCCAGTGATTACACTGGGGAAAATAACAGCAGTCTACCGTGTGCTCGCTCGGCCAACCTGTGAGCTCTCCGGAGCCCGCCCCACCCCCCGCCAGCCTTCCTTCTTCAAACATCCCCAGCAGCAGGCACAGGCCCCCAGCACAGGAAGTGCTCCAAGAAGGATGCAGGACTGATCTGAGTTGAGGCAGACACCATTCATTACCTGAGCAACCCGGTGTCCCGAGCAGCCCCACAGCTCCTAGAGGGACATCCCAGACATGGGGCCCCCCGGAACCCCAGAGGGGACAGAGAAGGAGGGAGGGAGGGACTGAGGACCCCAGGGAACCCAGGTTAATGGGTGAAAGAGGGAGATCACCTTCCCCCGCCATCAGCATTTCTGATGGTTGTCCTATCTCCAGAGCCCTTTCTGCAGGGCTAGAAATAAAAGGTTTTCCAGACAAACTGATGTCCTGGAGGCAAGGGCCAATAGGTGCACGAGCATATTGGCCACCAGTTCTTTAATACTACCATTTAGGTTCTGACCTGCAATTTTTTCTCCACATCTCACCCTCTGGGCTCCAGAGACCTAAGGAAGACCCTTCAAAATCTGTAACACGTCCTAAATTCCATTCTCTTAGAGAATGGGAACCTCAACCACCACCCCTCCCCTTTGAAATGTCACCCTAAGAGCCCGATGTGAGGACCAGAGTGACAGCCCCTCCCACACATCATTCCATGCCCTTCACTTGCTTCTCTGGAGACAACGGGTCACGGAAGGGGATGGCTTCTAGGATGCGGTCCTTTTGCTCTAGTTTCCGGAAGCCTGGTGCTAGACACATTCTATCTCAGCGGCTGGCAGCCTGGGGACAGGGGGTCAACCTCCTGTTCGGGTCCAGACTATACCTCCTGCTAGCTGAGTATCTCCAGGCAAGCTACTTACCCTTTCTAAACCTTGGTTTCTTTGTAAAGTGGGGAGAACATCTCAAGTGAGACGAGACAAGAGAAATCCCATGGAGTGCCTTTTGCACAGTAAACCCCTGAGTGCCCCACGCCGGCTGTTATTTTTTCTGAAGCAGTATAGCGAGGTGACTGAGAGTCCAGATGACGCAGAAGGAGCATCTAGATTTAGATCTCAGAGCTGCCCTTCTTAGCTCTGTGACTGAGGCGGTTCCTTAATCTGTCTGTGCTTCAGCCTCTTCATGCATGAGCCCCACTGCATGCATGCAGTTGCCATCAGGTGTGTACAAGGCTTAAACGGTATGCGTGATCGTCTTCATGACTGCCTGGCACATAATAAACCTTCAATAAACGGCACGTACGGTAGTACAAGGGGAGGTAATCTACTACTAGTTGTATAAAACAGCTCATAAATGTTTTGGGGGATATGTGAAGGGAAATCTAGAAACAATATAAATATTTGCATACCCCTGGGCCCTTTTTTTAATCTGATGATTCCCAGCAGCAATCAAAACCAGGCAGCCCACAAGCCTACCTCACTTTATTTCAGCATTACTCACACGTACGTTCACCAAATACACTACCTGCCTTCGGGGCTGTTGACTGACCACCTTGTATCCACACTGTGCTTGCTCATCAAGGTCCAGCGCTGGCTTCGCCTGTCCACAAACGCTCACGGGGTCTGTGCCGGAGTCTTGGGTGGCAGCAGGACAGAGGCAACTCACTGGCGCTCCTTCTCTCTGCTCTGCCCACGGTCCACAAGTAAGAGCAACGGGGCCTCCAGGCCAGCTTCCGAGCACTAAATGCAGCCTCAAGGCTACACGTTGTATTTTGATTTTTCCTAAACGCTGGGGTCCTCTAACCAATTTATTTCCTGTTAGGTTAAGCTTTCCGTGCCAGCCCTGATTTGCATTACCTGTTACTAATTTTCTTCCAGGTGGTCTGAATTTCTTAAGCAGGGCTGCCCAAAAGGCCCTGCGCACCTCTTGGATGATCTTACGGGGGTTTCCTGGAGAGCATTCTCTTGGGATCCTGAATCACCAAACCTCAGCACTAAACCTGGTCTAGAGACAGAGAACTGGTCCCCTAAGGAGAAAGGAAAAGCATATAACCATGTAACATCTAACCTACGACCTAAGGGTCCAAAGGCGCATTTCATTAGTGCTAACTTCAAACTCCCAGGAGCAGGTGGGCATCAGGCGGTGGGATCCTGCTCTCTCACAGAGCAAATATAATCCAAGAACAAGTGCGTGCACAGGTGATATTCCCCCAGAGGCACAAGTTGGCAAAGAAGCAAGGTATCTTCCCCGAAAAAAGATTATTCTCTTATCCTGAGAAATAGGGTATATACACCAAGGAGCAGCAGAAGATGGATTTCACAGCAGCCACCAAATCTACCAAAGTAGATTCAGCTTGCCCAGAGGGAATTTCTCAACCTACTCAGGTGAGGCCCTGCTACTGAGACCACCACCTTCAGGAGCAGAGGGGGTACAAACCACCGAATCTTGCCCTCAGACGAATCTTGCCATCAGACAAGCACCGGCAAAAGGAAGAATAATCTCACCAGAAGCTTATCTAAGAAAACAAAGGGTCATCTGTATCTGTGAGTGCCCAGCCGGTCCTTCCGGAAGTGGTTATCTGCTTGATGATAACCTCATCTGAACATCCAAGATTCACACCCAGGGGGTCTCCCAGTGATACCAAAGCTGGTCTTTGCGGGTCAAAGAGCCACACGTTGGACACACTGTTAATATGTCCAATTGAGGGGCGCCTCGGTGGCTCAGTTGTTAAGCGTCTGCCTTCGGCTCAGGTCATGATCCCAGGGTCCTGGGATTGAGCCCCGCATCGGGCTCCCTGCTCACTGGGAAACCTGCTTCTCCCTCTCCCGCTCCCCCTGCTTGTGTTCCCTCTCTCGCTGTGTCTCTCTCTGTCAAATAAATAAAATCTTAAAAAAAAAAAGTCCAATTGATACGAAATCAGGGAATCAACCAAAAACACCATCAGTGCCCAAATGTTTTCCTTTGGGTGAGAGCAGATCCCCCTAATTAATAAAAAAGGAAGTTTGGAAAAAAGAATATAAACCGCCTGTCTGATTTTTACATAACATTCTTTGAGGAAGCAAAAAGCACGTAAAACAGTAATTATCGCATTTTCAAATCCACTGCACAGACCATCATATATTTGTAAACGGCTCATGTTTTGGGATATGTGAAGGGACATCTGAAAACAATATAAATATTTGCTTACCCTTGGGCCCTTTTTTTTAATCTGATAATTCCCAGCAGCAATCAAACCAGGCAGCCTACAAGCCTACCTCACTTTATTTCAGCA
Organism: Neomonachus schauinslandi; assembly: GCF_002201575.2. Taxonomy (NCBI): domain Eukaryota; kingdom Metazoa; phylum Chordata; class Mammalia; order Carnivora; family Phocidae; genus Neomonachus; species Neomonachus schauinslandi. The sequence goes on along the minus strand of NC_058408.1, from coordinate 143,681,175 downwards.
TTACTCACACACACATTCACCAAACAAATGTTAAAATCCTACCGTGCACTGAACACTGTTTTATCATTTCTATCACATAATAATTTAATGGGATTTAGCCTATCTGCCAACTGGAAACTGTCCCCATCTGATCACACGGCTATACTAGTTTTAACGTATATTCCAAAGGTAGAAAAATCGAGTAAGAGAAGGGAAAATTGTTTCTTTTGTTTTCCCAAACGCATCAAAACCAACTGAAGTTCTCATTCCTCCTTCCCACTGAATAACAGCAGTGTTTGGTCAGAAGCTGGGAGAGGGGGCTTGCCTGCATCTGGGGGAACTCACCGCCCTTTATGATGGTGTGAATAAATACTCTGGATGAATTTAATCCCTAGGAAAGAAAAACATGCAAGAAAGGGTCTTTCTTTCCGTGTGTCTACCCTGGGCTGCTGGAACAGAAGTCAACTCACAGCCTCCCACCTGCTATCAATGACTCCAGATTGGGGTAGGAATCCAGCGAGGGCCTCCTGTTTGGAATGGCTGCATGGGCTTTTCCAGCAAGTCCAGAAAGTTCATGCAACTTCAATATTTAAAACGTGTCAGAAAACAGCCATGGGCAAAGGGGGAAGGAGAACCTGACCAGCTCATGTAGGGTCAAGTGCAGGTGTGGCGCCTTCGTGACAAGCGATCAAAGGGACAGTGGAGTGGGTCTGAGCCGCGGTGTGTTCAGGGTTTGCATCTGAAAGGCAGAGGCACGACAGGTTCCTGCCGCTTGGGCCCGGGAGGCCGGTGGGTAGCGGGTCCCCCGGGCGCCCTGGGGTTCAGACATCTCTGAGCCAGCGCTGGAGCCCCCTCCTCTTTCCAAGATCGCTATTTCCAGGTACCAGCCCCTCGGGGCCACCAGGGGCATTTTGCTGCTGTCCCCAAGAAGCCCCGCCCGCACTGAGCTCCGGGCGTATGTAGCCCGTACCTCGGGCTGCGGCTCCGGACTTCCCGAGCCTCCGCAGCAACAGTTTTCCAGCCGGAGAACTACCGCCAACGTCTCCTTGGAAAACGCTCCCCTGAACACTGGGGCACCAAAGCCAGGGACACGGAAGGAGATGGAGCCCGGCCCCGGGCACGACGAGGGGCGATGGGAGAAAGGCCAGGAGGAAGGACTACAAACGTCGGGCTCAGAAGATCGCACCCAACGAGAAACTTCCCGAGGGCGCGAGCGAGGTTGCGCGCCCGCTTCCAGGGGAGCAGCCCCGATTCCCCGGGGCAGCTGGTGCGCAGCCGACGACCGGCGCAGGCGAGGGGACCCGAGTGGCGGCCGGTCCCGCTCCCTGGCGCGATGGGGGTGGCGGGGGCGAGCCTTAGTCCGGCTTACGCGGGTCCCTCCGCGACCAGGGTCCCAGAAAGGGGACCAGGAGGGTCCCGTAGGACACATCCCGGGCACTGGGCGGGGAGGACACCTCGAATCCAGGCCCCGAAGGGACGCGGTGGCGCAAACAAAGTTGGGGCACAGAGACGCTCGATCCGTGGGTCCCCGCGTCCGCGCGCCCCCGGCCGCGGCGCGCCACTACTTACACGAAGACCCCGAAGAGCAGGGCTCGGACCCCGATCTCGATGGCCAGCTCCCGCATGGTGCGGCCGGAGCAGCTCCCGGGGCGGCGGCGGACGGTGCTCTCGGCGGCTCTCTTAGCTCGACCGGCGCCGGCTCACCAGACCCGGGGCGGCGAGGGAGGCGCGTTCCAGGCCGCGGGCGGGGGCGGGAGGCGGGCGCGGGGCGGGGGCGGGCGCCGGGGAGGGCTCAGCCCAAACCACCCGCCGCGGACCCGAGGGCTCGCGGACGCCGCGCCCGCC
>NC_058408.1:143163707-143369995 GCF_002201575.2 Neomonachus schauinslandi | reverse complement strand
GGGGGGGGGGGGGGGGGGATGGGTTAGCCTGGTGATGGGTATTAAGGAGGGCACGTACTGCATGGAGCACTGGGGGTTGTACGAAAACAATGAATCGTGGATCACTGCATCGAAAACTGGTGATGTATGGTGACTAACATAACATAATAAAATTAAATTAAAAAATAAATAAAAATAAAATAATTGTGTTGGGATAGACTTATTTACATTTTCCTTATCCCACATAATAATTCATAATAAAAATAAGGTTGTCTGAGAATCCTGTCTGCTCCCTGCCTCGCTCATAGAATTAATGGTCCTAAATATTAGCAAAGCAGCTGGCTCCTTAGAGAGGGCTACTGGGATATATAAATGAAAAGTATCACTATGATTTTTTGAAGCTTTTTTTTTTTTGCAAAATCAGCTGTTTACACACAGCAATATTCGGGGGGGTGGGGAGGATCAACCCAGCTAATATTTTCACCCCTGAAATCGGCAGCACATTCTGTCTAGCCTTGCTCCCGCGGCGCACGTCTGGGTTCAGAGAGTCCTGAACACCCAGCTACAGAGCCAGTGCTGGCCCCACCATCTGCCACGTGCTCTCCCAGAGCTGGGGATCACAACGACTCAACTAGTGGCCCACAGAGCTGCCAAGAAGCGTCAGAGGTGTGCATTTCCCTGGGACAATCTGGTGGCAGCAGGGGCGCCAAGGAAACAGTTTGTTTCTGGAGTCAGGGTGTAACCAGTGCTGGACCAGAACTGATGGGATAAACAAAGGATGAAAATGCAGTTCACAGTCAACAACTCGCAACGTGGGTATTTGTAAGGAAAGTATGTCCACTTGAGGTGGAGTCCAGCGTTCAACCTCTGAATGTCACTGGAGAGAGGGCATTCCATTTGGTATATGCTGGTATATCCTGGACTTTACAACCCTGGGCTTCTGACAGGACCGCCATGTGATTTAAGGGAGATGAGAGCCATATCTCACAAGGTCATGGTGAGGCCGTTAGGAGCCATGGGAACAAGCCCCAAGGGAAAAACACTGTATCCCTGGGGCGCTTTCTGTTGGCTGCTATCATTAACCTGCTTCCTTCTCTGAGCAGAACCAGGAGGTGACCCCATAGGCAAGCCGGACTTAAAACAGAGGACCCGGGCCCCAAAAAGCACCAGTGAGCTGCCTCAGTTACCTGCCAATATCAACCAATCAGGATGGGGCCCTTCCAACTAATCAGAAGGAGGAAACTTTCTTAATATAAGTAGGGCCCTCCCCAAGCCTTTGGGTGGCCAGCTTAAATAGACTCTATATTGATGTGCGTCTTTTTAGCAGAAGCCGGAACCCCAATAAAGCCTTATCTGTGCCTTTGATTGTTGGGTGCACCCTGGTTTCTACTGTTGGTGGAAGAACCACTTCCGTGACAATGATGGCCTTCCTATATCAACCCGTGCGACCGCAGAAAAAGAGCTAAACCCTGGCTACTGAGCACTGTAGGAAGAACCCCTAGCTTTGGAATTTGGAAGATTTGCCGAGTTCAAATCCAAGCTCAGCCACCTACTAGCTGTGTCTTACTGGCAAGATGCTTACCTTGCCCCAGCCTCAGTTTTATCATCAGTAAAATGGGAATAATAGTTCCTGTTTTACAGGATGCTTAGGAGGATCAGAAATGGTATGTGTGAACATATGAGTTATCATGTGACCCAGCAATTCCACTCCTAAGTATCTACCCAAAAGAAATGGAAACATAGGTCCACCACAAAGACTATTATAGACTCTAAATGGATGAATTGTATGGTATGTGAATTATAGCTCAATAAAACTACTTAAAAAAATGTATAAAATGCCTAGCATAGTTTCAGGGAATCGATATGCATATTATTAGATCTGTCATTCACTTACAGTTTATCTTGCTTCTCTCCCTTCTAGAAAATGGACAACAAAATGTCTTTAATGCAGTGTGTTTCCTGCTCAAAAGGTAATATTAGAAGCAGAATTGCAATCCTTGACAGGACTTTTGAGCTTATCATTCCTTCTTACAGATGGGAAAATGAAGGCCCAGAAGGCTGGTATTTCTCATACGCAGAACTGCAAGTGAGGGACAGTTAGAACAGAACATAAAGGAGGAAAGTGGATCCGCCAGTATATTCCCTGCCAAATAAGACAAATGCAGAGGCAGCAAAGCTTGAGAAACTTGGTAAACTCCCAGTTCAGGTGTGCCTGGAGGTGGGTTGCAGGGTGAGGGACCCCGAAAGTGAGACAGAGTCAGTTCATGAGGCATGCTGGGAATGACACCCTGGGGTTTGCAGAAGCCCTATTTAGATGAGTTTGAGTCTAGGACTGAAACTGGAAAGCAAGATCAGGTTGGGACTTTCTGTAAAAATGAAATTCAGCTTGTGTCTAGTCTTGGCAGCATGACATGAACATGACTCTCAGACTTCCCAGTTTGGAGAGTTTGATCTGTCATCAATGACCTATCATCAAATAGAAGTCATGTAGCATCCCCAGAAATTCCCTCTGCAGGGGCTCAGGGAGCAGCCATCCTCCAGAGCCACAAAAGGAAGGCTAAGACAATGAGAGGCTCACCTGTCTGCCAGTCTGCAGGGAGCTGCTACACATACTAAGATTCTAGGCACAGAGACACTAAATAACAGTTTCAAATAAAAGTCCCAGATCGGAAGTCACAACTTCCAGACTGTAGGTGTGAATTTGCAATCTGGCTATGGCTCACAGGGGCAGTTCTCAGTCTCAGGTAAGCAGCCACGTGGATGCATTTATTGAAACACAGAGTGATTCTCTCAAGTCTCCAGCGCCACCCAGGAGGCTGCTCAGTCCCTGATACAGAGAAGCAACTGCGGACCAGGGCCAACACCCCAGGGAACTTGGTAACATCTGGAAACTGTAGAGTTGTCTAGCTGCATACTCAACATCCATTTGCTCCTCCTTTGTTTGACTAACCTAACTTTTAATGGTGTAATTATTAACGGGCTAAAAGGCCACATTCCTCAGCCTCTCTTGCAGCTAGCTATGATCACATGACTATTATGTAATTAATGATGCATAAATGGAAGTGTCCTGTGAAACTCTCCAGGAAGTACCCTAAAGACAGATACATGCCCTTCTTCCACCCTGTTGCCTGGAACTCAGATGTGAAGACTGGAGCTCCAGCAGCCATCCTAAACATGAAAGTGAGGTCCACACTTTATCATCAGCAGAGGAGTCTGGGTGTCTGGCAACTCCATGGAAGTTCCATACCAACCCTGAACTTCCTACCACCAGACTTTTTATGTGAGAGAAAAATAAGCCTTTAGTCATGTTAATCCGTTATACTATACCCTAATTTCTATTTGTTTTGCTTTTACTTGTTTTGCTTTTGCTTTTAAATTTGTGTTTTATTTTTTATTTATTCAGGGAGAGAGAAAGAGTGTGTGTGAGCAGAGGAGGGGCAAAGGAAGAGGGAGAGAGAGAATCTCCAGCAGACTCCTCCCTGAGCATGGAGCCTGATGCAGGGCTCGATCTCACAACCCTGAGGTCACAACCTGAGCCCAAATCAAGAGTCAGATGCTTAACCAAATGAGCCACCCAGGCACCCCTTAAATTTGTGTTTTCTCCATAAAGTTTTTTTAACTTTCAGACAAAAACACCTGCAAGTGTATCTTCAAAAACAAATTCCCTCATGGAAACTACACTCAACCATGTGTGTGAAGACAATGGGTCTTGGGGAAACCACCGGGGCCTAAGAATAATTCCAGAAAGTCCACAGAGACTCACTGTTTTAATCACAAAAACATTTAATTTTTGTAAAGCTGAAACATTAGTGTTACCCAGACAACAATAGCAACAGCACACTATTTCTTTCAGCCCAGCACAAAGCAAACACAGGATGAGCAAGCCCCTTCCCCTAAATTGCTGCACAGGCCCAGAACTACATGAAACACATGAGATTCACATCTAAGACCGATTTCTTAGTCTTACCAAGTAAGTCAAGGAAGGTGGACAGAGGTTGAAGAATTTAGACACTCTCATGAAAGAGAAACAAAGCTGACTGCCGGAAGGCATGGAGCCACAAAGAATTAAACATGATCCCCTTCTCAACCCCAGAGATTGTCTAGTACCAGGACTCCCACAACGCCGGTCCCTGTTCACCCTCAAATGCACAGCCAAAGCCCAGGGGAGAGAGCCTGCACAGGAGAAGCGCAAATTCTCCCTGAGCGATCCTTTTGGACTCAACACAACTATCAGCCCAGAGCTGACCGAGCCATCTTCTTTCTCGGGCTTTGTGAAGAGCACACTTAACTTCTGTTCACCATCTCAGTGACACCTCTTTGAGCATCCCCAGAAACATGCACGTGATGACTCACCACCCACTACCTCTATGTCAGGTAGGGCTTCAACCACATTGAGCAAGCCCGATGCAGCTGCACTGTGGGAATGGAGGGAGGGAACATTTGCAGCAGACACTGGGTGTCCCCCCAAATGCCCTGGACCCCTTCCTGGCGCTGTGTACCTGCACTCCAGCTCCCGTGTGCTCTGCCGCCAAGAGCCGCAATGACAGTGTGCTCAGTGGATTCCCCTCCGGCTACTGGAGCCACCTCCCTCACACTGACAGTGGAACTATCTGGGCAGTGATGTCCCTCTGGGTGGCCCTCACCAATGGCCGACTGGTGCAGGGGTCCAGCTCCCTTTCCTCCAGGAGAGACAAACTCTGAGGTGCAATTTATACTACAGAGCACCCTTTGGGATCAGGCAGAAATCGGACCCTTGCTAGGTTCCTTCTCCTTTCCTGGGCGGCTTTCCCCACTCCCTCCTTCCGGGATCACCTCCTTTACAAATCACTTGTGCCTGAATCCTTGGCTCAGGTCTCCTTCTGAAAGAAAGGTATGCCCATAGGTACAACCAGAATTATCATCGAACTTGTCTACTAAGGAAAGTGGTACTCTCCTGGACACTCCATTGGTTGACGGTTCCCTCCACAGTTAGAATTTAGAAACACGGGCGCCTGGGTGGCTCAGATGGTTAAGTGTCTGCCTTCGGCTCAGGTCATGATCCCGGGGTCCTGGGATCGAGTCCCGCATCGGGCTTCCTGCTCCTTGGGAGCCTGCTTCTCCCTCTGTTTCTCTCTGTCTCTCATGAATAAATAAATAAAATCTTAAAAAAAAAAAAAAAAGAATTTAGAAACACAATCAGACATCAGACACTTAATTAAATGAGGCTCAGAGCTTCCCCCTACAGTAAACACTAACACCTGGATCACACACACACCATTCTCAAGTCTGCACATGGGGGACCCTGGGTTAAAAAAAAACAAACAAACAAAAAAGACACAAATCACAGCTGAGGTGGCAGCTGCTAATAGGCTGAAATTTGAAAGACTACTCTTCCCCCAAAACACCTCCCACCCAACTCTGAGCCTGAAAATCCACCATTAGGGACTCATTCCTTTAGACAGAAGGTATTACATCTTAAGACCTCCTCTAAGAGTTCAAAAAAACAAACACCTAGCTGCTATCAGATATTAACATTTTTGTGGGAATTGATTTAATCAGGAGGCTGACATAAAGGTTCTCATGGTAATTGTAGGTACAGGGTAAAGAAATATTTTTAAAAGGGAGCTATTCTGCGGGCACCTGGGTGGCTCAGTGATTAAGCGTCTGCCTTCGGCTCAGGTCATGGTCCCAGGGTCCTGGGATCAAGCCCCACATCGGGCTCGCTGCTTGGCAGGAAGCCTGTTTCTCTCTCTCCCTCTCCCCCTGCTTGTGTTCCCTCTCTCGCTGTGTCTCTCTCTGTCAAATAAATAAATAAAATCTTTTTTAAAAAATAAATAAATAAAAATAAAAGGGAGCTATTCTGGGGAATGAGGCAACAAGAGCTGGGAGAGTGGCCAATAGCAGGGAAGGAAACAGAAGCAGACAGGAATTTATAAAATGGGAGCTAAGGAGCCAAAGGTGACTTATCCTCTTTATAATTTTAAATCATAAAATTTTAAAACCTCAGGAAACCTAGATATTATCTAGTACAATGGTTTTCTAAGTTATACTGGCAATTTACTTTTCACATGTTAGTGGAACCCTAATATTTAAAACAGTGAAAGGGAAATTGGTCTAGTAGCAATCAGAGGGAGGCGCAGTGCCCTGCTTGCTTGGCTGCACCCTGGGCATCATTATTCTTATGGTACCAACGAAATGGCACCCAAGTTAAATAACAGCTAAACAAGTTGGAGGTAGGATTTGAACCCAGGCTATCTGACTCCAAACCAGCCATCCTGTTTCACCTAATTCACCACCACCCCCTCATCCTGTAGATACGCAAACTAAGGCTGAGCACAGGAAAGTGGGCTGTGTGCCATCAGAGAGCAGATTACTACAGAGCAGGACCCAGAATGCAGGGTGCCAGCCTCAGGTCAGGGTTCTCCAGGGATTCTTCCCAAGCCCTGGGGATCGAGTCAGAGGTCCTCAGGAAGAAGCCCAGGTCTTTGGCATGGTTCCGCCAAGCCTCCAGGACTAGCTCCTTGCCAGCCCCCCAGTCCCACCTGCAGCCTCACCAGGTAAGGCTGTCCTAATCACGCTCTGGTACCACCGTCTCCCCAAAATGCCACACACTCACATCCTCAGTCCCTTTCCTCGAGTTGTCCCCAGAGAAGGGACTCCTTGGGGATGACCTTCCCCTGTTCATCTGCTTGACCTCTCCTCAGTCTTCAGAGTCTCATTAGGATATCTCCCTCATAGGATTTCCATGAAGCTCCCGCACACATCCCCACCCACCTGTTTCATCCTTCCTCCTCACCCCCAACCTTGCACACACACTCCTCCACGTGGAAGCATCTTTACTCCTGTGCACATCTGCTTCCCCCTCTGACCAGAAGCTTCAAGTAATCAGTCCCAGCTGTTACTTACCTTAGTACCCAGAACCTGGTCCAGAGCTGGCCCTTAGGCATGCTCCATGGACAGGGAATGAATAAGGAAATGGCCATTGAGAACACACTCAAAAATAAATGGCTTTCAAGTATATTTTGAAACCCCTCCAATTTTTTCCATTTTTCTACGTAGAAGTTTAGTCAAGAGTTAAACAATAATTGCTTTTTAGAAGCAACAAACAACAAATCACCTAAAACAGAAATGATTAAATATATACTTTTGCCCCCGCACTGCATGGCCTTTTCTCTACATGCAGTTCCATTCAATTAACACATAACAAGATTTCCCATAGCTCATCTGATCTTCAGGCTCTTGGGGGCAGAAGGGACAAGCACGGCCACCCGGCTCTTCTTGAGCCCCCCACCCCCATCTCTGTCAAGTGGTGTCCAAATCCCTCTGCACACCCTTCCGGAAACAAGGAGCCACAGTGTCTCCAAGGCAGCTCATTCCTCCAACACACAGTTATGACTACTAAAATAAGTCATAGCAAGCAAGAGAAAAGCATCCTATGTTTGACCATAATCTGCCTCTGTGTAACTGTTCCCCTCCTGGTTCTACCCTAGGTCCACTCAGATCCAGTGTAATCCCTTTTCCAGAAAATAGCCCTTCAGAATCCTCTCAAGTCCCATTGGAGTCTTTGGATTAAAAATCTCAGCTCTGCCAGCAGTTCGCCCCCAAGATGTGGCTTTGAATCCCCCACCATCCTGACTGCCTTTTCAGCACCTGCGTGGTCTGTCAACAGTGCCCCCCAAAGTGCCACAGACTGCTGCTCTCGGAGCCCCTGGGGGTTTTATCAGCACCTTCGGCAGCAACAGCCCAGTGTTGGCTCACAGAGCTCACATCCAGCTCCTCTGAGTCTTTTGCATTCGTGCTGCTGCTAAGCCGTGTCCCTCGTCCTAAACAGGGCAGTAGGATTCATGGACCTTAAATGTATCACTGGCAAACTTCACTTCGTTTATGTAAATGTGGCAGAGGCTGCCAGGTGTTGGTCAAAATCCATTCCCTCTTTCTCCCAGGCACTCGCACAGCTCAAGGTCTTTACGAAACAAGTATGAGGGGCACCCGGGGTCTCAGTCGATGAAGCGTCTGCCTTCAGCTCAGGTCATGATCCCGGGGTCCTGGGATCGAGTCCCGCATCAGACTCCCTGCTGAGCAGGGAGTCTCCCTCTTCCACTCCCCCTGCTTGTGCTCTCTCTCTCTCTCTCTCTCTCTCAAATAAATAAATAAAATCTTTTAAAAAAAAAAAAAGAAGTAACCAAAAAGCTGCTACCCCTGCTTGTGCTCTCTCTCTCTGTCAAATAACCAAAAAGTTAACGAGAAATGTCTGTCTTTATAGAAGAACTCCAACTAACAAATGAGGAAGAATCAATAGAGTTAGAATATCACCACTTTACAAATCCTTCATGAAATAATGAGTTTACACAGTGAAACACACCATCATCTACGAAGTAAACTCACCCCCAAAACCAACCTCAATCTGGACAAGACTCTAGATAAAATGATGAGTTTAGAGGAAACGCAGAGGAACGTGTTAAACTCTGCCTTGGAGGGGCAATCAGGAAAATCCAGACTGTGGGAAACTCTACAGGACAAGCAGCCTAACGACACGTAGATTGCAAGGGGCAAAACGGGGGCTGGGGGCCTAGAGATAAGAGAGACTTAAGAGACATAGCAACCAACCGCAGTGTGTGCCTCCTTGATTCAAATAAGGTGTTGAGAAGGAGAGAGAGACTACGAATCAGGGAAATTTGAACACCGAAGAGATATTTGTTAATATTAAGAAACTGTTGTCAGTCTGCCAGGAGTCATACTGATGTTGTACTTACGCTTTTTAAAAATAGAGTCCTTCTCTTTTAGAGATGTATTCTTACATATTGAATGATACAATGGCGGGGGTTGGCTTCAAAATAATCTGACTGGGCAGGAAAGGAGGAAGTAGGTGGAGAGATAGAGACAAAACAAGAATGGGCCTAAATTGATCATTGTTGAGTCTGAATGGTCAGTATTTGGGATGAACTTTAGTATCTCTCTCCTTTTATATATGTTTGAAATATTCCACAGCAAAAATAAGCAATAAAAAAAAAAAAAAGCATGCTCTTCTCTTTCTGGATGCACATCCAGAGGTAGGTGTTAACATGGCCCTTGGGGATAGAAGGAACCGCAAGATGAAAGGAGCCTGAGTCCCCACAGAAAGTCATCAGCCGACCACAGATGTCCACCTCAGACTGTTATGTGAACAAGAAATAAACCTGTTTTGTATGAGCCATTATAACATTTTAGGCCTATTTGTTTCCACCTCCGACTCTACACATAAAATACAGCAATAAATACTTTGTTCTTGGTCCATAACTTAATCTATGGGATCTTTCCAAAATTATTCTCTTATCCAAAATATTTTCCCTCCTTCTGCTATTTGTGCATTCTAGCCTTTGGGCTTTAAAATGAAAATGCCAACTACAGCATTTTTAAATGTTAGGTAAAGTCCCATAGCTACCATCAGAAACTTTCTACAGCGAGACCAAGTCAATGAATCCATACTCTTTGAGTAGTGATTTTGTTATGAATCCACCTAATTACTCTAATCCCTGACAATGCTCTGTTCTGTCCAGAGATTACTATGTCCCTGTCAGATGCCTTGTTAAAGCTCTAACTAGGTAAGTGACATTTGGGTCTACTGACTCTGTTAGAGAAAAGGAAATAAGATCAGATTTGACTTATTCTTAGTAACCCCACACTAATTGTATTGATCACTTTCAATTCTAAGTGGTCGCAAGTAATTCCCTTAATAATTTATTCTATACTCTTGACTAGTTTCAGTTGTCAATCTCACCATTGTATAATTGCGGGGGAGGACCATCTTTCCCTTTCCAAAAATCAAAACTATTTTTGCAAATCTCCAAACTTCCAACATCAGTCCCATCTTCCACAATTCCTCAAATCCACCCCCATTGGTTGGGTGACCCCACTTGGAGATTCCCTGGAAAAAAATTTCCTTTGCCTCCAGATACTTGAAATCATGTAGAGAAACTCAGGCTCTTCACTTCAGTTCCCTTTTAATCAGTATTATTCCAGCATTCCCCCTGAGAACCTCTTCCTTAAGAGAGAAGAGGCGCAGAATAAGGATGCAGCCGTTCTATATTCCCTGTGTCAATTCTGTTCACCATATGCATCTTACAGAGTACTGAGTTGTTTCCTTTGGAAAGAAATGGTAGGTTCCTGATTTCTTGAGTCCCTCCAGCTCCCTTCTGTGCCCCAAGCTCCCCTCTAGCCTCTTGGGGAACGTGTACAGGAGGCACAAGGGTGATTGCACACTCTCTGTCACTAACTGGGGCCAGCCTCCTCCCCCCTGACCTGAGTGAGCAATGCACCAACTTCAGAGCCATGCCTTCAATGTCAGGCCAAGGCTAGCAGACAGCACAGACTTCCCCAGGCCCTACTAACCCAGCAGCATGGGATCAGAGAGAATAAAGGAAGAAGAGACAAGGAGGATGCCTCACAAAAGGGAGAAGTGATTTGGCAGAACCCTTTTACTTGAAATTCCTTTAGTCCTCCCATCTAAATCTCTTCTTCCTAGAATAGGAGTGTCCTGTGCTCCTAAGGGTTCCCTTTGAGTTTAGGCTCACACCAAGACGCTATCCGTGGAGCAGAGATCATCCTTGAGCGCCCCCTAGAGAGTAAGATACGCCTAACAATACCCAAGCCATCTCTGTCTGGCTTTGCTTATCACTAGAAAGCCTTTGGCACTTTTGTTTCAAAACAAAGCAAAAATGTCCTTTTGTCCTAGGCATTTTTGTTTCAAATCTCAAATCATTCTCAACTCTAACCCTTTATGACACTATTTTGATAGTATTATACCTAATGGTGTGCCTTTCCTTTCCTCTTTTACGGGTGGCATTCATTCATTCATTCTTTCTTTTTTTTTTTATTATTAGGTTATGTTAATCACCATACATTACATCATTAGTTTTTGATGTAGTGTTCCATGATTCATTATTTGCATGTAACACCCAGTGCTCCATGCAGAACGTGCCCTCTTTAATACCCATCACCAGGCTAGCCCATCCTCCCACTCCCCTCCCCTCTAGAACCCTCAGTTTGTTTTTCAGAGTCCATCATCTCTCATGGTTCATCTCCCCCTCCGATTCCCCCCCTTCATTCTTCCCCTCCTGCTATCTTCTTCTTTTTTTTTAAACATATAATGTATTATTTGTTTCAGAGGTACAGATCTGTGATTCAACAGTCTTGCACAATTCACAGCGCTCACCATAGCACATACCCTCCCCAATTTCTGTCACCCAGCCACCCCAACCCTTCCACCCCCCACCATTCCAGCCATTCATTCAAATGCTATTTCAGCCAAAAACAACTCTCAGTGGGGCTGCTTAGATGCTTCTATCCCCTTCCCTACATTGACTTGGGGTCTTCTGGTGTCTGACCATGGAACTATGTCTACGCCTTCTCTAAAACTTGCGAAACCACCTTCTTCAAGTCCACAGTGTGCACTTTATGCCCTGCCTTTCTCTGATATCAGTAGGATAGAGGTGGTTATCAAATAGACAAAGCCAGTCAGAGATCATTTAAAATATGCAAGAACTGGATGATCTTGGGAATTATATGAAAAACAAATGCAACATTCCATCAAGGTCAAAAGTCTTTAGAGTTAGATGGGAAAGACATCTCTATTTTTTAAGAGCCCGTGAAAGGCAAAAGCCAATCAGGCCATCAGTTAGGTAGGACTGTATGTGGACAGAAGAATGAAGAAATGCACCACGCAAAACTTGAATCCAGGGACACAAGACAAATGACTACATCCCCCTTGAAGGCATGGGGTCTGACAGCACATTCCAGAACACATGGTGTTCACTGATACCTGACAAGTATCCAACAGGGTCCAGAACAAGGTCTGGCCATTGTTTCAGCTCAAGCTAGCTGAGAAGGCAGCTCCCAAAATTGTGTGAAGTGACCTACTAGCTTCCATAGTGGGTACATATCTTTCAATCTCAGGAATAGAGTTAAGTATGATTACAAGAATGTGCTAGACTTAAAATACTAAGATGTATGAATTGAGTGTAAAAGGTGGAGGAAGAATTCATGTTTCTGTACACAAAAGCCACCCTTGAGGACACGAAAGACTCCCATCTTTTCCCCAAGTTTGGCTCCACTGTCATTCACCATCCAGTCTCTTCTTGGCACAGGGAGGTGGACAACAGTCTGATGTATGGCTCTCTCTGGCCTCGGGGAGGACAACCTCCTGCCAGAAGAGTGAAGGACCTGCCAAACATCCTGCTTCCAGCTGAACCCCCCACCCTGCCCTGAAGATTTCCGAGAAAAGTTCTTATTTATATTTAGCAGCAGCCCCAGCTTCACGTTGAACAAACCTTTCTATGTCCCTTAAATAAGAGCTAGCTCCCCTTTTATCGCCAGAGGTTCTAACATTGCAGAATAAAATGCTATTGTTCACTTGCAAGCTTGTAGGGTAAGGTGATTCAGATAATTCAATAGGTAATGAGGCCATGGGTAGGATCCACTAATTCGCCTGAAATAGCTGTCCAGCAAAGCATTTGGGCATGCTGTCTTGGAAATCGGATTTCCCAGGTTGAAATCTTACCCAGCTGCTTCCTAGCTATATAACTTCGCTCAACCACCCTGACCCTCAGCTTCCCAATCTGTAAAAATATGTCCAAAAATTATACTTCCCACATCAGGCTGTCATGGGGACTAAATGGTAGAACCCACATCACCCCACACAGCGCCTGGCACGGAGAAAGAGCCCCATGAGCACTGCATTCATTACAGACTCAGGAGCACTGAAGACTGCCTCCCGGCTCGCAGGAGACACAAATGCAGGCTTCACTGAAATGGTTCACTTCAGTTTTAGATTTATAAGAAATGACTTCACAGACTTTGCCTCTCCCATTCTTTCCTGCATCCAGCTAAACCCAGCTCTGAACTAAAAGCAACCAAGATCTGAAGCAAGCCAATGGAACTTTAAGAGAGAACTGAGCAAATTCAACGAGCTTGCAGAAAATAAGTCTTCTGGGTCTGTCATTTGCACTCTATCTTGTAAACTCCTGGAAAGTGGAGACTTGCAACTTTTTAATCAAAATTTAATTAGCACCTTGCATTCAATAAGCACTCGATGATTAGACGTATAAATGAAAAATGTCTCCAGTCACCCACGTACCAAGAAACTCAATCGTCATTCTCATTCATTAAAGCCATATTCTCCCAGCTCTTGTCCAAGAGCCATCCAGCGAAGATATCTCAGAGCTTCCACTGGGGAGCCTCTTTCCCTCCTACTCACTTCTGCCCACTCTCCCTCCCCTCCCCATATTCAGTTTCCATCTCTTCTGAGACATCCCCACGTAGGAAATAAAGAGTTACTTTTCAATAAGAATCATCTAGAAAAAATACTGGAATGTGAGTTCCATCTGTGTAGAAACAGGCTGACTATGTAAATTGGGGGTAATTATTTTCACCCTCTCCCACATCAGGATGTGGCCTGTGGGCCTCACACCAGGCATTATTCCTATAAGCTCAAATCACAGTCTTTTCCTGACAATCTCATCAAGATTTCATTTTCAACAAGCTCTAGGCTTACCCAATAATGTTGCAAAGTTGCTCTCCTATCAAGGAGAGCACCTCTCCAAACATGCGTTTAAAGAAGAAAACCTGAGGCCTTTATAGTTTACACCTATAAACATATTAGAAAAAGCTCAGGTTCCCAAATCCCAGAGCTCTGTGGATGCTGGCAGACAATTCAGCCACCTCAACAAAAGTCTCAGATGTCAAAAACTCGGGGGTATTTTCTTGTTCAATCTGATTTCTTGGGGTGCCTGGGTGGTTCAATTGGTTAAGCATCTGCCTTCAGCTCAGGTCATGATCCCAGGGTCCTGGGATCAAGCCCCACATCGGGCTCCCTGCTCTGCGGGGGAGCCTACTTCTCCCTCCCCCTCTGCCTGCCGCTCCCCCTGCTTGTGCTCTCTCTCTCTGTCAAATAAATAAAATCTTTAAAAAAAAAAATCTGGTTTCTTAAATAGCAGTTTTACCTTTGGATACATAGAGAATCAGGAACAAATTATAGGAAATTAAGTGCAGTAGCAAATAGCACCTCAAATTATTTCAAGAGCAGTAAATAATCATGGGAAATGTCAAGGTTTCCCAAACATTCAGAGTTGCACTATAAAAGTTGATCAGAGATATGTAAATGTTGCCTTAGAGAAAGACTTCCTGGGCAAGTGAAGTCTGGGACTATACAGTGAATGGGCTTAGCACTCCTGAGGAATGCAGGAATGAATAGATCAGAAGATGAATGGTGTATATTATACAATGGAATATTATCCTGCCTTTTAAAAAGAAGGAAATCTAGCCATTTGCAACAATATGGATGAACCTGGAGGACATTATGCCAAGTGAAATAAGCCAGACACAGAATAACAAACACTGCATGATCTCACTTACATGTGGAATCTAAAATAGTCAAACTTACAGAAGCAGAGAGTAGAATGGTGGTTGCCAGGGAATGGAGGATGGAGGAAATGGGGAGATGTTCAAGGGGTGCAAGGTTTCACGTATGCAAGATAAATAAGATCTGGAGATCTAATGTGCAGTAATGTGACTCTAGTTAACAGTAAAATATTGTATATTAGAAATTTGCTGGGCACCTGGGTGGCTCAGATGGTTAAGCGTCTGCCTTCGGCTCAGGTCATGATCCCAGGGTCCTGGGATCTAGTCCCACATCAGGCTCCCGGCTCAGCGGGGAGCCTGCTTCTCCCTCTGACCCTCTCCCCTCTCATGCTGTTTCTCTCTCGCTCGCTCTCTAAAAAATAAATAAAATCTTTAAAGAAAAAAGAAAAGAAAAGAAAAAAGAAATTTGCTAAGAGGGTAAATCTTAAATGTTCTCACCACAAAGAAAAAAAGCTAACTGTGAGGTGATGGATATGTTAATTAGTTTGATTGTGATGATTATTTGACAATGTATATATAAAAATACCAAGTTGTACACCTTAAATATATACCACTTTTATTAGTCAATTACACTTAATAAAGCTGGGTTTGGGGAAGAAAGGTCATTTTCAAAACTTAATTAAATTGGGATATGCCAGACATCAATCCATGATGATATAAATAAGAGATTTATAAATAAGAGATAATCATTGGGTTCATGGAGCTTAAAGTGAAAAGTATTTATCTTTCCACCAAAAAATATAAAATCCCAGCCTCCCACATGATGGGCAGGGATCGTTGGCTCTGTACTGGGCAGACTGCAACACACAAAAATGAATGGCAGAAAGAGAGGGCAGTGAGCACCAAGTACTCCCCGTGGGTCTGGAGCAACATGGTCCACATGCTTGCGTCATCTGGTCCCAAGGCTGGTACTTGCCTGTTGCTAGGGGTGGATGCCAAAAGTTCTACCACTGTTAAACATCCACCTCTCCCCCTTTCTTCAGTTCTGTGCTCAGTAAACAATGTCCTTGTCATAGCTTGGCTTTCCAGATATGGCAGAGACTAGTTACTTTCCTAATACTTGATTTTCTTAATAAAATATCTCACTGGATATAAGGCCACCCAGACTAAAGACTGCATTTTCCACGTGCCCTTGCAGTCAGGCATGTCCACATGACTTAATTCTGGCCAAAGGGATGTGAGAAGAGTTATATGTGTCCTCTGGATCCAGCTCCCAGAGGAAATGTATTCTTTTCCCATTTCTCCCTTCCTACTGCCTGGAAAGCAGACAAGGTAGGGGGCATTTCTTAGACTATGTGGATGAGGCCACAACCAAGAGATATAAAATAAATAGAAGGAAACTGGGCCCATCCAATCTTCTCTGGGCTTAGACTTTTACATAACAGAAACTAAACTTCTATCACATTTGGGCTACTATGAAATCTGGACCTCTGTCTCATTCGATTGAACCCATATCCTGCCTAATACACTCTATAAAAGTCCCCTTACAGGAAGTGCAGGCCAGAAGCCACACGTATTCATCCCACTTGTCGTCCTGTTTCATATGAAAAATCGATACACTAGCGGTCAGCCAGAGAGCAGTGGTCAGTCTTCCACAGCCAGCCTGCCAGCCAAGGCTAAGAACAAATTCCAGAGAGTCCAGTTGCATGGAAAGGCCTCTCAGGAGCCAGCCTGTAAGCCCTACAGCAATAAAAGCACTTCAGATGGCATGGAGGATGTTGAAACTTTCCCGTAACATGAGCAATAGAGGTACATCCAGAACTCTCTCAAGGAATCCGAACCTCATTATTACCAAAGACTTCTGTGGTCGTCTGTCCACTTCCCCCATTTAATAATGGATGGCTAAGTGGCTTGGCCAGAGTGCTCATGGGAAGTGCACGTTCATGCTAATCCACGATCTAGGGTGACCAATTTGCCCCAGTTTGCCCTGTGAGCCCCAAACATCTTTTAGTCCTGACACTCCTCAGTCTCAGGCAACCATGAACAGCTGATCACCCTGTGTGATACAGTTCTAGAGCATGGACAAGCATCCGCATCCTACCCTGGCCTCCTCCAGCCCTTCAGGTGTGTCTTCTTTATTTTTTCACTCAACTGTTACCACAGTATATATATATATATATTTTTTTAAGATTTTATTTATTTATTTGAGAGAGAGACTGAGATAGAGAGAGCATGAGAGGGGGGAGGGTCAGAGGGAGGAGCAGACTCCCTGCCGAGCAGGGAGCCCGATGTGGGACTCGATCCCGGGACTCCAGGATCACGACCCGAGCCGAAGGCAGTCGCTTAACCAACTGAGCCACCCAGGCGCCCCACCACAGTATATTGTAAACGCACCTGCGAGGCCCTCCCAGCACCCATCACAGTGCCTTGCACCCATCTGGAAATAACTAAGGGCTTTTTGAACCGGATTATATTCTAGTGGGTGCCTTTATGTTTTGCAGTCAAACCGCTGAAAAGTCACCTTTGGTAAAAGAGGAAAATGAAAGGCCTCTCTAAGGTAGTGAAGGAAGGAAGTGACATATTTAACAAAACACATTTGAGAGGCAGGAAATAATAAGTATGTCTAATGTGATACTCTGGATGTGAAAAGTTTCGACAGTGGCATTCCAAATCCTACCATTTTACAAAGCCTGAAGAGTGACTTTGATTACTGACATCTCCTGCTAGAAAACTTGGGAGCAAGACTGTAAAGCAAATTACGATTAAACGTGCTTCAAAAGTCAGAGACACAAAAACTGACTAATAAGGACAGACCATTTTTATTTTATTTTATTTTATTTTTTTAAAGATTTTATTTATTTATTTGACAGAGAGAGACACAGCGAGAGAGGGAACACAAGCAGGGGGAGTGGGAGAGGGAGAAGCAGGCTTCCTACTGAGCAGGGAGCCCAGTGCGGGGCTCGATCCCAGGACCCTGGAATCACGACCTGAGCGGAAGGCAGACGCCTAACGACTGAGCCACCCAGGCGCCCCAGGACAGACCATTTTTAATTAAGAATGGTTCTGAATTTCTCTCCTGGAGCTGAGGCATAAATTAAATGATGACTACTGTCTCCCAAAGTCTCTTTCTATTGCTGCAATTATCCCTCTGAACTGCTGTAAACTGCTGTCATCTGCCTACTTGTCTGTTATTACTGTGGGACCAGGATTTCCTGGCAGACAAGGACACCTGGCCCAGTGCTGAACATGTGCCTGCCATTGATGAATATCTGTTCTGAGCTGTTTTCTTCACTCACAACACTTCTGACACCAAATGTGTGTCTGTTTTTCCTCACACCTACCAATTCAACTCTCCAGACACCAACTGAGTATCCTACAGTTCAGTGCCATTCTGACACTAAAGGCAGAGCCCACATGGGAAAGGCTCAGCCCCACAAGACTGTTCCCACTTCAGGTGCCAGATGCAAGTCCAGGCCATCCGTACTGCAACCAGCCAGCTATAAAGTCAAGGGGTTCCCATGACCCCTTTCTCAGGTTCAATAATTTGCTAGAATAATTCACAGAACTCATGAAACCTCTTTACATATGATTACTGGCTTATTAGAAAGGATACAACTCAGGAACAGTCGATTAGAAGAGATGCATAGAACAAGACATGGGTTGGGGGAGGGGAATGGCCAGGGATGTGGAGAACAAGGCTTCCATGCTCTCTCCAGGTACACCACCCTCCCAGAACCTCAATGTGTTCTCCAACCCAGAAGCTCCCAAATCCTGATGTTGAGGGGCTTCATGGAGGCTCCGTTACATGGGCATAATTGATTAAATCACTGGCCATTACTGATTAATTTAATCTCCAGCCTCTCTCCTGGGAGGCAGGGAATGGGGATGAAAGTTCCAACTTTCTAGTCATACCTTGGTCTTTCTGGAGACCAGCCTGCATCCTGAAGCTATCTATGGGCCCCAATCACCAGTCATCTCATTAGCACACACACAAAAAAACACTCTTTTCACTCTGAGATTCCAAGCTCTTAGATGTTCTTATGTCAGGATCTGAGGACGAAGCCCAAATGTTGTAACAAAAGATGTTTCTATCACCCTTATCACTCAGGAAATCACAAAGGTTTCAGGAGCTCTGTGCCAGGAATCAGATACAAAAACCAAATCTAGATTTTTTATTATTATTTATTTACAATATCACATCCATGGATGTCATCTGAGTTTCCCCCAATCCCCAGATAATCCTTTTCTGGACAGGCAGAATAGAGCAAGGGGAAAAGAAAGCAAGAACTCAGCCAGACTCCTTCTGAGTGCCTAGTTCCCTAATTCATAAAATGGGAATAAAGGGACGCCTGGGTGGCTCAGTTGGTTAAGCGGCTGCCTTCGGCTCAGGTCATGATCCCAGGGTCCTGGGATCGAGTCCCACATCGGGCTCCTTGCTCAGCAGGGAGCCTGCTTCTCCCTCTGCCTGCCTCCCCCCCTGCTTGTGTTCTGTCTCTCTCTCTGACAAATAAATAAATAAAATCTTTTAAAAAAAACAAAAAATAAAAAAATAAAATGGGAATAAAATAGCACCTAACTCACAGTGTTTCTGAGGATTAAATGAGTTATGTACAAAGCCTTTGGAACACTGGTTAGCATAGAGTAAGAGCCATAAAGTGTTGTTGCAGCTATTACTTTGACAGTATGATACTATCTTTTCATTGCAAAACTTTGAACAGCCCAGAAGTTTATTTACTAAAATGTTAAGTGAAAAAAGTAAGCTACAGAAGAGTATGTATGGAATAAGCCCATTTATGTAAGAAAAAAAAATTGTATGTCCCCTAAAGGCGCCTAGAACATGGTTTCCAGAAAGGAGAGGGAAGTGGGGGTGCAGGGGGGAGCAAGAGAGGAAAGTAAAGAGAACAGTCACATTTTGCTCTCTTCACTCAGGTATTGTTTGAATCTTTTGCAGTAGGAATATAATCATATCTCATGTGTGGATTTAAAAAAAAAAAAGGCAAAAAAATTACAAAAATTGGCCCCAAAATATGGTACCTGGAGTTGCTGTACTCAAAACTTGTGAACATATCAGCACCCAACCATTGGACCAACATTTCCACTGTGACTGTTGCCTGTTGGGCCTCACTTTAAGCTAGACCTTCTCATCCTCAGCACCCTTGACATTTCAGGCCAGATAATTCTTTGTTGTGGGGGCTGCCCTTGCATTGTAGGATGATTAGCAGCATCTCTGGTCTCTACCCTTCAGATGCTAACGTTACCTCCCCACATCAACAACCAAAAATGTCCCGCAGTTATTGCCAAATGTCCCCTAGGGGGAAAAGTCACCCTGGTTGAGAACTAATATTTGACTACTTTATGAAAATGAGCCAGTTATCGCCACCCTTTTTTTAAAGGGCTGTCAACTTTATGGCTTTTGCTGCAGTGCAAAGCCAGCATAAATCCGGGGCAGCAAGAAGAGGCACAGAGAGCACGGAATTGGACTGTGGGCTAGATACGCCTATTCCTTCCTAGTAGACACTGAACAACCCAAGGAATAGTATCCATTTCCTCTCAGTAAACATTTTGTCTCTCCTAAGACTGTAAAAAACAATCCACAACATTTGGTTTGCAAAACAACCCTTCCCCACATCTGCTTCTGCTCCCCTTCAGTCTCACAAGGAAATGTCATCTCTTTCCCCTGGGTCCAGTGCAATGATGATGACAGTTTACATTTATTTATATTGTCTGTTCTGCCAGGAGAGGATGTAAAGAAGCTAAACCACATGGGGACTTTTGAGAAACTATCAGGAATCAGGCACAGTAAAGGATCACATCTCTGGGAAAGGTTTGGGTAGCTCAAGAGGCCAAGCTGAGGACGAATTGTCTATCGTTTGAGAAGAGTATCCATCCTGTTCCTCCCCTGCTTCTCTTTCCTGTCTCCCTCTCTGGTCCCTCTCCCTTTTCTCCCTCTCCTACACTGAGGGAAATTGAGCCAAGCCGGGGACCCCCAGGCAGGAAGTGATGAGAAGGTTCAGATGCAAGATCTCTGATCTGAGATTTGGTCTTTGCAGAGAACAGACTGACCTGTAGATGGAAGTAGCTGTGGGCTCAGCGGTAGAAACTCCTGTCTGCTTCGGGTCTTCTAGGTGTGACCTTGGGCAAAGTTTTTAGCCTCCCTGGGTCTCCAATTCTTCATTTACAAAGTGGAGAGAACAGCTCTACCTGCTCTGTCGACCTCATGGGGTTGCACCAAGAAGCCAGCTAAACAGTGTTGGCGTTGAACTTCATAGATTGCAGGGAATTGTACAAACTGCTATGGAGGCAGACCTTGACCCCCGGCCCTCCACCCCCAATAGCCATGGGCCCAACAATCCCCAAGGGATAAAAACAAGAACAGTAGGAGAAACAGAAGGAGACTTTTTGGGGTACGCAGCATGTCGCGTGGAATGGGAGCTAAGATTTCACAAAGATGTATAAGCTCCAACATGATAGCATATTTCCCAGACCTCTCCCAATTTGTCTCCCTTCGGGCTCAGCACAGGAACCATTTGTGTCAGAATGGGAAGGAAAGGGAGGGTGGGAAACCGTCCAGGAGACAAACCTTGGCTGCCACCTCATCCTTCTGTTTTAAGGGGCCCACAGGCCTTGTATTCTCCTTTGCCATTCCAAAGAGACCATAATGGACTCTTTAAATTACATGTCAAACGTCAAAAATCCTAAATTTATAATCCAAGTGAGAGAAGCACATATCAGTGATATATATATATACCACGTTTTCCTGCTATACAGCCTCAGTACCCAGATATTATTGTTGAAAGTGTGGGAGCAAGGTTCTCTAGCAGAGGTAGCCTAACTCTTTGAGCTACTTGGGAAGGTGCCAAGCCTGCCCTACTCTGGCAAACAATGGGAAAACAGCCCATGCTGTTAGAAGGAAAGTGTTTCTATAGCTGCCTACTGCTTAGCTTCCAAAGGACAGAACCTCACCTTTTTAGAAAGAGAAACTGAGACTCTATGATTTGACCAGATACTAGATTAATAAAAACTACTACTGCTATTATCACCCACCAAGGTTAGGGATGTGCCAGTCACTGAGCTTTTCATATAGCATTTCATTTAATCCTCCCTAAACAAACAAGTAGGTGAGGACATGGTAGCCAAGGGAATTGCCCAAAGTAACCTCATTTGTGAGTGGCAGAACCAGGGTTCAAACACAGGTCTGCCCAAAATTTCAACTTTCAACACAACATGCACTGCCTTCAAGCTGCCAAGCACTGTCTCTTCCCAGTAATGAGTTGTAGACTATATATTAATCAATGTTACATGGTAATAAAATCACCAAGTCCACCCTCCAAGCAGTTCACAGTCCTGCTAGGATTGATTTCCCTGTCCCTAGCCCCAACTTCACTCTCTTCTAAACTCTACTTAGGAGGGTCAAGGTAGGGACTCCAGACAATGCAATAAATGACCTTTCTGGAATATCCTCCATTTAGTGGACCAAATAAGTAATTAACCCAAAAGTTAAATTCCTTTCATGTTTAAAGATCTAAGCATGTTATAGGGAAAACCAAGAGTAGGTTCTTTGAAACACTGAATGAAAAAGATAAACCCCTAGCAAAACAATTCAAGAAATGGGGAATACATATGGTAATGGATGTTAACAAGACTTATTATGGTGATCATTTCACAATATATACAAATATTGAATCATATGTTGTACACTTGAACCTAATATAATCTTGTATATCAATCATACCTCAATTTTTTAATTAATTTTTTAAAAAACAAACAAGAAAAAAACAGGAAAGTAATAAATATCAAGAATGAGACTACAGGGAGCCTGGGTGGCTCAGTCAGTTAAACGTCTGCTTTCGGTTCAGGTCATGATCCCAAACTCCTGGGACTGAGTCTGCATGGAGCTCTCTGCTCAGTGGGGAGTCTGCTTCTCTCCCTGCCCCTCCCCCCCCATCGGGCTTTCTCTCTCTCTCTCAAAAATAAATAAATACAATCTTAAAAAAAAAAAAGAATGAGACTACAAATATAGGGGTAATTAAAATCATTAATGAAAATAATAGCATATGCCAGTAAATTTGAATACCAAGATGACACGAGTGATGTTAGGAAGATATAAATTACCAAAAGAGATTCAAGAAAAGGTAGGAGAACTGAACAATAACCATAGAATTACTAGAAAAAAAAAATTGCCAAACACCACTGGTATAGAAACCAGGCCCTGATGGTTTTGCCCATGAATTCTATCTGTCCTTCAAAGAACAGTTAGTTCCTATGCTGTTCAAATTATGACAGAGCATAAAAGAAGATGAAAAATCTTTCCAAATCATTTGGGAGGTAAGCATAATTCTGATTCAAACTATTTTTTTTAAGTACAAAGAAATTATAGACCTACATTACTAGCAGTATGGCATAAATCACAAAACCTTATATTATATTAACAAATTAAATTTGAAAGTATATTTTTGAAGCACAATAACCAAGTTGGATTTATTACAGGAATTTTATGATGGTTTAAAATTCTGGGATGCTTTAACATCAGAAAATCTATTAATGTATTCATTATATCAGTAGATTAAAGAAAAAAAAATTCCTGCCTATTTTGATAGATGCCAGAAAAGCATTATATAAAGATTCTAAGTAAAACTGAAATAGGAAAACATCCTAAATTTGATAATTTATATACCAGTAGAAAACATCATATTAAACAAAGACATACTACTTAAAGAACAGGAAGAATACCTGATATCATGAATATTCTTCAACCCTGTTCTTAAGGTTTTAAAATTATTATTTATAGATTTCATCTCTAGAAATCCAAGCATCTCAACTAAAAATCTGTTAGTATAAAAAGCATTCCGTAACACAACTGGATACAAGCTAAATACACAAAAATCAAAGCTTTCCTTTTCCAAAGCAATAATAGACCAGAAAATATAATGTGATAGATCATTCTCAAAATATTAAAAACATAAAATGATAGGGCGCCTGGGTGGCTCAGTTGGTTAAGCGACTGCCTTCAGCTCAGGTCATGATCCTGGAGTCCCAGGATCGAGTCCCGCATCGGGCTCCCTGTTCGGCCGGGAGTCTGCTTCTCCCTCTGACCCTCCCCCCTCTCATGCTCTCTCTCTCTCATTCTCTCTCTCAAATAAATAAATAAAATCTTAAAAAAAAAAACATAAAATGATAAAGAATATAATTAATAAACCAGAGGCTTGTTATTTAATAATCAACAGGATGATAAAAATAATTTATCTAATGGTTTCTTGATTTTTTTTTCCTTGATTTTTTTTATACACCATAGAATGAGTGGATTTTGCAGTTTCAAAATACCTTGTAAATTATCTAGTCCAACTCCCTTATTCTCTGAAAAGGAAACTGTTACCCACAGAGTTTGGACAAACGGACCATGTTCATAAAGCCTATAAGAAGCTGGATAACAAACTGAGGGTTGCTGGAGTGGGGGGTGGGGTGGGAGGGATGGGGTGACTGGGTGATAGACACTGGGGAGGGTATGTGCTCTGGTAAGCGCTGTGAACTGTGCAAGACTGTTGAATCTCAGATCTGTACCTCTGAAACAAATAATGCAATATATGTTAAGAAAAAAAAAAGAAGAAGAAGAAGGTAGCGGGAGGGGAAGAATGAAGGGGGGGAAATCGGAGGGGTAGATGAACCATGAGAGACGATGGACTCTGAAAAACAAACTGAGGGTTCTAGAGGGGAGGGGGGTGGGAGGATGGGTTAGCCTGGTGGTGGGTACTGAGGAGGGCACATTCTGCATGGAGCACTGGGTGTTATGCACAAACAATGAATCATGGAACACTTCATCTAAAACTAATGATGTAATGTATGGGGATTAACATAAGAATAAAAAAAAAAAAAGAAGCTGGATAAACACTGGAATCCAAATCCAGTCCATCGCTTTTCTCACTGTATTTTGCTACTTTCATTAGAGGATTTGAAATGCCAAAAAAAAATTATTCAAAATGCCTTTTGATTAAAGAAAAATAATTTGCAAATGCCATGGAGAATAGAACAATATGTGATTGTTTTCTTATGTACCTTAGATTGTCTTTGTGAAACAAAGGTCTACAGGGCAGAACAAATGTATTATGTTCTTCTATCACATCAAACTGTGGGCAATTAGTGCTTTTCAATAGTCATTATGCCATTTCTGAAACAATAAAACCTAGTGACCAGGATGCCTGGCAGCAGATTACAGTGCATCTCATCTGTAAGCTCTTTGAAGTGTCAGCTAAAATCTGTGCATGGTTTTTAAATTATAATGGAAAATGTTCTGAATTTAAAACTATCTACCTTCAACCATATGAAGATACTCCTTTATTAAACTTGTTTCCGGCATTAGCAAAGTCTCATGATATTCATTTTCAAGAGAAAAGAAATCCGTCCCTGGTTCCTAAGCCTCAGATGGCCTTTCAGGCTTGCATTTAATGACAGCCTGAGGAAAGAGAATGAAGCCTGCTATGTCTCTACCCAGGCAGTTCTATGATGGAGACTAGAGAGATGAACGTCACTTAGGGTCTCAGATGTGGTAAACAGGTAAAGACAAATTACTAGTCAACTCTGGAAAGAATAATACAACTATGAAGAGATTAGCTCTGATGCGAATGTGAGATTATTCTCAAACTCTACTAATAAATTCCAAACATTTTGCATCATCATCTTTATGAAAGAAAGGATGTTGTTAGTTTTAAAAGAAAAACACTGCAGTTTCTGAAAGTTTAAATCCCAAACTTTCTATTTCTCCAGAAAAGAAAAATACGTATTAGGGGCAGATTAAAAGTCAGGACTTTAATACAGACCATACCATTTTCTTTTGGGAAAATTGCTTCTTTTTCTCTATTCAACGGTTTGAAAGGTGGGGGTCTTTAAACACACGTGCTAGACATCTGTTGATTTAGCTTCCTTTTCCTCATGTTGATGTCAAGAATATCCCAAATTTCCTGTGAGGAACTTCATGTCTCCAATTCTGAACCACATGATTTAGGGAAAATCTACATGCATGCACGCGCGCACACACACACACATCCCATGGCAATAAAAGAGACTGAAGGGAGATCCAACTGTCATTCTCTCCAATAAATCCTGCCCCTAAAGAAAACCACATACCTTCTACAGGGAGACCCCTATGTTGAAGGAGGCCATCTTCTCTGATGGAAAACTTTCTAAATCAGAGCAGGATGTCTTCCTCACTCACAGGCAATCACCACATCAGATCTGTTTCTACTGTCGCTCCTGCCTGCTCCCAATTCAGGAAGAACCAGACATAGAGAAAAGAGAAAAATATACTTCACGATAAGATTAAGCCTCCATCCCCACTACACTGCAGGTCCCTGAAGCCACAAGATGGAGGAGGGGCTAGAGTTTAAACCAACTATAGATTAAAGCTCTAACTGGGACAAGACTAAGGTGGAAAATAAAGGTAAGGAATTTGCCCAAGAATTTACTAAGGGACAGGAAAGAAGAAACTGACAAGGTGTGGCTATAGGCAATGACTGAAGGAATAAAAACTGTTTCTTGTTAATATCTCCACTGAGTTTGGCAGGTTACAGATTTTTTTTATTTTAACCACAAAAACCATGATAGCACAGGAAAATAAGGAAGTCCATCAAAAGGCTATAATTTTTTTTAAATCCCAGGGAGATCACAGATGGCATTAAATTTGTAGAAAAATCAGAACTGAGAACATCCCACTCCAAGAGCCCTAAAGAATTCCAAAATGGAAAAAGAGCAAAACAAGTGCAGGAGTTGGCCAGGAGCCATGATCAGGGAGATTTATAGAAGAACTGCATTCACAATCACGGTGACAGAAGGCTAATAATCAGTGCTTGCCTAAAGCTGTTGAGACAGTGTAGATTTGATTTCAGAGAGACACAAGGGAACTTTTGGGAATGATGAAAATGTTCTGTTTCTTGATTGGGATGTTGGTTACATGGCTAAACAGACTGTACACTTAAAATGGGTGCTTTTGTTGTTAGGCTTACTGGATTGTCATTAGAGCTAGAAGCCTAGCTTCCTACAAGTCTGACTGATAGCAGGCTGGCTTCCTGGACTGGTTATTATAGATAAAGGTTTGGTTTCCGGGCCAGGTTGCTGTAGGTTGTAGGTTAAAGTTATATAACAGTTATATATGTATCATTAAGTCATTGTCTATTTAGATATTCAGTCTCTCCCCTAGGAAAGTTCATTTTTTTAAAAAGAGATTTAAGAGACATATTAACTTGAAAGGTATGGATCTTCTTTGGATTCTGATTCAAACAATTTAAGAAAAAAAGAATTTATAGGACAAGTTGGAAAATATTGACATTATCTGGGTATTTTGTGATTTTTAGGCATTACTGTTGAGTTGGGGTGTGGGCATGATGGTATTGTGGTATATTTAAAAAGGGGAATCCTTATCTCTTACAGATTCATGCATGTATACTAATGAAATTATATAATGTCTCTGGCTTGCTTCCATATCATTTAGGGGATAGGTATAATGAAAGGGGATATAAAGGAAATGAGTATGGCCACAATAATGAGGTAATAGATATAAGGGGCTCATGATGCTCTTCCCTTTACTTTTTTGTACACTTGAGAATTTTCATATTAAAAAATTTTAGAACAACTATACACATAGAAGGAAGACCAAAAGAAAATTCAATAACATGTTAAGTTGCTGATGGTTTTTAGAATTAGAGTTATTGATTATTTCCATTATTTTCTCCATGCTTTTCTATATTATCAAAGCATCTTTAAGAAAATAAATGCTTTAGGGGTTTTCTATTTTTTCAATGTCACCCATCCTTCAAGAACTAACTCTAACCCTCTAATCCTCCAGGAGCCTCCCTTGACCTTTTCCATGAAAGATTTGCTTCCTCCACTGAGCACCTGTGAAACTTACCACTTCCTCTACTCATCAGCAATTGGCATGTGTTATCTTTGGTTATTTATTTTACCTATATTTCTTATTGCAGTTTGGGAGGTCCCCAAGACCACGCACATGTTTAATTTTTCATTAGAAGGATTCACAGAAGTCAGAAAGGTCATTACATTTACACTTACAATTTATTACAGTGAAAGGATCCAGATCAAAATCGGCCAATAAAAAAGACTCATAGGAGAGAGTCCAGGAGAGACCAGACATGAGTTTCCAGTTGTCTTCTCCCAGTGAACTCATGTGGGCAGCACTTAACTTCTCCCATCAATAATGATTGGCAATACACACAGTGTTGGCAACCAGGGAAGCTCACCCTAGCCTTAGTGTCCAAGTTTTTCTTGGGGTTTTGTCATGTAGGTACAGCTAACCACCTGTGTGGCTGACCTTAGTCTCCAGCTCCTCCAAACGTCAAGCTGATACCATGTGGCCTAAGCCCCACCTTCCCCCCCAAAATCATACTGTTAGTATGGACTATCTGGTATGATCCAAGGTCCCCAAGTCAACAGAGACCTTCTTACCAGGCAAAATATTTCAACGGCTTAGAGGTTACCTCCCACGTAGCAGGCAAGAGCCAAACCTTTCTTTGGGCAAAGTTAATTCTTTACTGAACAATTGTATTACTGAACATTTAGATTTTCAAACCCCTGAGAGCAGAAATATCATAAATTTCACAATATTCCTATTATTTAGCATGTGCCTTGTACAGAGAAGAAAACTGCTTATCATTGAGGTCCTTGTCCCATAGGTGCTTGCTTAGAGATGATGGAGTAAGCATCTGTTGGAGGCTAAAAGCCAGTGGAATTAGAGCTTCCTCCATCAGAAATGGGTTTGATTAGGGGCGCCTGGGTGGCTCAGTTGGTTAAGCCACTGCCTTCAGCTCAGATCATGATTCCAGAGTCCTGGGATCGAGCCCCACATCGGGCTCCTTGCTCTGCGGGAGCCTGCTTCTCCCTCTCCCTCTGCTTGCTGCTCCCCCTGCTTGTGCTCTCTCTCTCTCTCTCTGTCAAATAAATAAATAAAATCTTTAAAAAAAAAAAAGAAAAAGAAATGGGTTTGATTATGACAAACCGGTGAAATGGGAGGAAACATGTCAGAAAATGGAGTGAGAAGGAATCTGGGATAAGAATTCAAAAGGCAGGTAGAATATAGTACTATTTGAAGTGAGGTCTGCAGACCAGCAGCATTAACATCACTGGAAGCTCATTAGAAAAACAAAGTATCAGGCCCACCCTGACCAAATGAATCAGAATCTGTGGGATAAAGCCAGGAATTTGTGATTGACCAAGCACTCTAGGTGATTCCTATCCACACTGAAATTTGAGAAGTACCCTTTTAGAATATAGTCACATTTTCCTGACATCCTCTATAGGAGGGAGCAGAGGACACCTTTATGAAATAGGATTGAAGAAGGTCTGAGAAGAAGCCACAAAGGAGATGATTGTATGGTTGCACACTTGGACACCACAGTCACTAAGGTAAAGAGAAGTCAGTGAGTTTCACGGCTGTACAGGCTCAGCTTCAGGGAGATACTCAGAGCCCACCTAATTAACCAAGATGCTAGCCAGGAACTTTACACTCTCATGAAAGATCAGATTGTAGAGACTTGGTAGCAAGAACAGAGACTGGACCAAGGTCTCTTAGCTTCCAAAATGAACAGTGTTGCCCAATAGCCCCAAAGAGCCCTCTGCTATCTCTAATAGGCAATAAACTGGACTCCTACCAGATCTAACACTCCAATCTCTGAAACTAGCAATAGGACACAACTCAAGGATGCAAGTGATAAAACCACTTAATAATATTTATCAAAAGATAAGGTGCAATGTTTTATAAATGCTAAACCACTATTTGGCCTGAACCACTATTTGGCCCACTTTTCTCTTTCCTCAGGCTCAGGTTCTCATTTGTACCCAGTTTATTAGGAAAAAGTAGACAGGAGCAGGGAAATTTCCATAACAATGATCTTCTCTCACACTGAAGACACTCTTAATCAATGAGCTGACAACATAATGGACTGTTCATTAGACCCTTCAAGAATAATAAGTTTCAGCCAAGTGAGGAGGCTCAGCCCGAGCCTGAAATCAAGGAAACCACAGAGGAATATGTGAAAAAAGCCCAGAGGTTGCAGCAGATCCTCTTATAAAGGAACTGTGTGGGTGATGTACATGGCATTTTGCAGAAAACGATCACCAACTTTGCAAGCATAACAAGTTTCCTTTAGGATTCTTTTATACAAAGAAAAATGAAAAATGAATTTGGTGTTTTGATTTGGTAGCCTAAAAAACATGCATTCAAATCTTATACATGTTTTAAAGAGGAGGTATCAGTAAATTATTGCTGAGTAAACAAACTGTCCCAAACCTCAGTGGCTTAAATAAAAATCAGTTATTGTTTGCTCATGCCTCTGGGGGTTGGCGGGGCTAGTGACTATTCCAGTCCACATCAGCTGGGATGGCTCTGCTCCACATGTCTTTCATGTTCCTCGGACTAGTAGACCACAGTCTTCTTGTGGTGATGGCCAAGGCAGAAGGTCAAATAGAAAACCACAAGATCACCGGGCCAAGTCTCAGACCTGGCACTGTCACTTCTGTCTCATTCTAATGGCCAAATCAAAGCATGTAGCTAAACTCAAAGTCAAAGGACAAGGAAACATGCTCTATCTTTATGGAAGAAATCCAAGGTCACATGACAGAGAGTGTGAACATTGGGTGGGGCAAGAGTTGGGGGTCAATAATGCAATCTACCCCAGAGAAGAACAAGTTTTTCCTATAATGCATATTAACAAAATTTCCCCATACGATTGTACAAGGTATTGATTTTTTTTTTCAATTAGGCAACTATTTATTTAAAAGTGACAGGAATGCTTGTGGCTCTAAACTACCTTTCAGCCTCATCTCCATGAATGCCCTGGCTTGCACAAACCTTCCACTGGAACACAACTGGCCAAATTATTGGTTTCCAAATATACGCTGTAAGTCTATACCTTCTTGCCTTTGCTTAGATCAGTGGTTCTCAAAATGTGGTCCCTGGAACCAGGAGCATCAACATCACCTGAGAACTGGTTAGAAATGCAAATTCTAAGTCCTTCTCTAAGACTTACTGGATCAGAATCTCTGGGGTTGGGGTCCAGCAATCTGTGTTTTGATAATGCAGGTGATTCTGATGCATGTTTAAGTATGAAAACCACTGGCTTAGAGTATCATTCTCCCACCTCCTGCCCTTGAAGAGGACACTTGACTCTGCTCCTATCATTAAGCCTAGTACAGATATCTCTCTAGAGAATGCTCTCTGCCACCACCTCCTCTGGCCAAGACTATCTCTCCATTTCTGAAGCATTTATCATGTGTTCTGTGAATTATTAATTACCTTTTTATATTACTGTGTCTTAACTTCCCAGCCCAACTGTAGATACTGGTCAGCCCACCATTTACCATCGAATTTAGTGTAGGAGGGACACAGGTTCCAATCCCAGCTACGCCCTCACTCAGTGCATGGCCTTGGACAAGTGGCTTAATCTCTCTGAGCCTCAGTGTCATCATATGAACATGGGATTGATAATACTCACCCACTCCACAGCTACTAGATATAAAGTACTTGATGCAGTGCCTGGCCCATAGTCAGCATGGCACAAAAATGCTAGGGCCTGTACTCACGCCTCTTCATCTTAAGCACCTGACCCAGTGCAGCTGAACACATTAAACCATTCATTAAACATTTGCTCTGTTTTAAATATAAACAGGATTTCATTCTCTGGACTCTCTCCTGAGCTCCAAGCTTTCATATGTCATGCATTATTCATTCTCACTTCCTTCTTGTGGGAGTCAAGAAGTTAGAGTATCCTGAAGGAGAGTCAAGGCCTTGGGACATTATGGCCAGTGAGCCCAGTCCAATCCACACGTGCCTATCTGAGAAATGTGAAGCAAAGACATTTAGGAGATCCAAATCCCTGTGGACATTGTCTCCTGGCCTTGTGCCTCTTTTCAATTATAAGAGGCAGTGAGCCTATTCCTCAATTTCAGAAAGGTGGACCTATGGACATTTAGCCGTCTTATCTGTGCCATATGAGGACACAGTGATTCCCAGCATGGACGTGAACGAAATGCTAAATTATCCCAGCTAAAATCATCCCCATCAAAGAGAGGTGGACTAAAGCTTTCTGAGCTGACTCCCAGGCCTTGCGGTGTTTGTCATTGTCATCCTGTACCTTTGCTAATTTGACTTCTTTGTGAATGCCCCAGAGGTTCAAGCTGAATAGATGGTGACTCATCTAAGGAGACAAGGAGAATTAAAATGCCCTTAATTAGAAAGGCATTTGGATTTGTCGCACCTAAGAATTTAGAGATGTAAATTCTGGTTAAAAACATTATAGAGAAGGGCGCCTGGGTGGCTCAGTTGGTTAAGCAACTGCCTTCAGCTCAGGTCATGATCCTGGAGTCCCGGGATCGAGTCCCGCATCGGGCTCCCTGCTCAGCGAGGAGCCTGCTTCTCCCTCTGACCCTCCCCCCTCTCATGTACTCTCTCTCATTCTCGCTCTCTCAAATAAATAAATACATCTTAAAAAAAAAAAATTATAGAGAAAAGATTTGTGAATTTAGCCATAATTACTTTCATTCCATTCTCAAGAAATGCTAATTATGAAGGTAGTTTTTATAAAGAAATCATTATATGTGGGGGAAAGGTTTAATCACTATGCATTTGGAGACAAAGGATTCATTTGTGGGCAGATAATGCAGATGCCACCAGAACTGTTTCTAGGGAACAACATAATTCTACTTTTTAAAAAATATATTACAGCTGCCCTGTGGAAATGTTTACACCATGCTGAAGGGTGTCCAGACAGTTGGAACTGGAAATACCAGAAAAGGAGACAGTAATCAGTTTTTCATTTCAAAGAATGTACATTGGAAGTGACAATGTCAAACCTTACCTGAATCCTGTGCTCCTAGGAAGCAGTGTTCAGAGAAAGGATATTCTCTAGGATATTCCAAGCAACGACCCACCTCCACCCTCCCTCAATGACTCCTTTATTTTATAAAATCCCAACTTTTCTCTCTTCTTTGAGACATTCCCCCTACTGCAGTAGCCTGAATAAAATCATCTCAATTGTCTGGGGAACTCTGTCTTTGCTAGAAGAAATAATATAGATATAGATAGATATATCTGTATATATCTACTTATGTTTTCTCCCAACTAAAAAGCAATTAGTAAGTTGTTAAATCTGTCTCTACTCAGCACCAGGTACAAAGCTGAATGTTATATTCAATGACTCATGTCAATGGTATATCTACACCTAACTTCAAACCAACCTATTTATAATCACTTCCTAGCCAGATGCTTGGCTTATGCACACCTGTGGGTACTGCCCATTAGAAAGCTCAGCCCTTGGTTTTTCTGTGACTGGGAACACTTCCCGGTCTTGTAAGGCAGAAGTCCTACCAGTTAATGTCCTTCTCTGGTCTGGATGCCCGCCATCTTCTGGCCCGTTTCTTCAATTGCCCAGGGCACCTGCTCACAGATGTCCCAGATGAAGTGCTGCCTGAGGCTCCTTGCTAACCAGCTGACTTCCCTGTCAGGCCCTGCTAATGTCTGTCTAGTGTGAAAGACAGAATTCCCAGAACAATTAAGGTAATGATTTTATTCAAGCTATTGTTAGAAGGAAGATGCCCATTCATGAGGAATGTCTCAAAAGAAAAGAAAGGAGCCCTGGCATTTTCTAGAGGCAAGTAGGCAAGGGAATCACCCTCCATTCTTATGGAAGTCAGGAGGAAGGGTGGAGGTGGTTCTTATCTTGGAATATGTGAGAGCAGAGTGATCATCTACAGTTAGCCCTTTCTCAGAACACAAAAGGCTAGAAGATTTCTCAATCAGCACTACTTTTCAGAAGCAGAGGGCTCAAATAAAATCCAACATTGTCACTAGTGTCTGAGACCCCCCCCCACCCCATCTCACCAAAAACTAAGTCCCAACTCTGGCAAGCTCCTTGCCGACACCATGTGCCAAAACAAAAACAGCTACTTTTAAAATAATACCTGCCAACTTTCACACAACAATGCTTTGTTTTCTTGAGGCAACTGGACTCAGGCTAATTTGCCACCCTAACGGGTTTTTCAACAAACTGGCTTTCAGAACGTTGGCCCTCTTCCTCACAGCAGACCTAAGATCAGACAGACTTGGTATTTTTTCTCTTTCTAAAGCAAACACTAAGGTCCTGGAGGGTCCTGACCTACCTTGCCAGCTCCATACCCACCACTCTTACCCCAGAGCCAGGGAGCCTTCAATAAATGTCAACTGAATTAAAGCATCTTTGATGTATACTTACCATTCATTCATCAAGCAGAATCATTTTTAAATACTTTCCGGCTCTGAAAATCTCAAATCCATCAGCTGTATTCACATCTTATATCCCGAGAGGAGACAACCAGAGGGCCTGCTTATGCTCCTGGGTCTCCTGCTCCCACACCTGGTCTTGTGCTTGTAATACACTGGCTGTCAGAACAACACTGGGGAGACTCACTTTATATCACAGCAAGGACCAAAAGCAGAAGAAAAACAAAAATCTCCAACAAAAGTGCAAGTAGAGGCCCTACAATGGTCAGCATTGTACGATTGAACAGCAAAGCCCC
The DNA here is from genome assembly GCF_002201575.2 of Neomonachus schauinslandi. NCBI lineage: Eukaryota > Metazoa > Chordata > Mammalia > Carnivora > Phocidae > Neomonachus > Neomonachus schauinslandi. Next base: position 143,336,152 of record NC_058408.1, on the reverse strand, counting down.
TGCATAAAACCCAGAGTTTAGGCATCTGTGAATGTCGTTAGAACAGCAGGAGAACCTCTCAAGGGGTTCAAAAGCTGCCCTTCCAGGACAACATCAGGGAGAACGTTTTCCTACGTGGAAAGAAGGAGGCTGCCAGTAGCCCCAGCAGGCTTGGATGAGAGAGGCAGAGAGCTCCAGCATCACACAGGCATGGAGAAGATTCTCTTCCAGAGAGGACTGGAAGGGAGCTGCACCTGCCACAGAAAGCAAGCAATTCGAGCTCAGCCCTTCAACCACTCCATAGTAACCAGGGCCTTGAGTCAAAGCAAATGCCGACAGATGGAACCACATGTAGTGAGACTCTGAATTAGACTCAAATGATTTCTTTAACCACACAGACTAAGGGTTATTGCCTTCACTCTGAAAAAGGAGAATTCCTAATATACTATCAGACCCCACTCTTGATAGCATTGCAGAGACCGAGTATACAAATGGGATACAGGAGGACCAGGCCATATCTGATGGGAGAACTCTGACCCACAACCCCTGCTGTAGCCTGCCCAGATCAGTCAGGATCTGGCCAATGGCCACCAGCTTCCAAGTCAGGACCAAGCAGAGAAGCTGTGTGGGCACAGGACATGCCACCCTGAAATATGCCACTTCGGCATAGAGATTCTTTGAAGCTGGAGGGAAATGAAAATCAACAGATGCAGAAAGAAGCTTTCCTGGAGCTTCCCTTATCTGACTAAAGACAGAAACTTGTTACTTCTCTACATATGTATTGTTCATTGCTAAGATGCTGTATTAGCCCAAGTTCTAACCACCCCTTTTGAGTTGTTCATCATTGAGCTTTCTCCTGTGTGGTGTGTGCTGCATGCATTAATAAACTGCTTTTCTCTTGTCAATCTGTCTTTTGTTAGTCTAATTTACAAGGACCCAGTGGAACCTAAGATGGGGAGAGGAGAAAGATTTTTATTCCTCCCCAGTGTACTTGTCTATTGGAGTCATTAAGAGAACCTATTTTGTAGGTGTATTGTGAGGATTCAGTGAGTTTGTGCCTCAGGTCAATGCTGAGCACGTAACAGCGCTTTGTTAAGATTGCTATTTCAAACTATTGTTATTTCAGGGCTTGTTAGTCTCAGCTCATACTTTAGTTGCCGTCATAAAGACCTCAGCCAAAGCGTGCTTCTGAGTCCTGTGTATTTGCACACTTGGACCAGATAGGCCGTACTGGGCAGGTAGAGTCCTCTCGAGGGGATTCCTTACCTGGTGGTGCCCAGTCTGAACACAGGCCTCCTGAAGTCATCTCAGTTTAATATAATTCTTTCTAGATGTGCTACATGTCACTGTAGGATCTATAAAGTGAAAGCACAGAGGGTCTGTCCCTGGGTGGCTGAGTCAAAAGTGGAACCTGCAGTTAGACACAGGGAGTGGGACGGGTCTGCAGGCCAGAGGGAGAAAACAAAATATTCTGGCATGTGTTTGAGAGTGACGTGTTCTCATTAGCGACAGGTGCTGTTATGGGTGCAACCGTATCCCCACTCCAAATCCTGGCATGTTGAAGTCCTAGCCCCCAGACCTCAGAATGTGACCTTATTTGGAATTAGGGTCTTTGCAGATGTAATTAGTTAAGATGAGGTCACAGTGGAGTTAGGTGGGTCCCTACTCCAACCTGACTGATGTCCTTACTAAAAGGAGAAACTTGGACATAGACACACACACAGGGAGAAATCCATGTGAGGCCTGCAGTTCTGCTGTCACAGGCCAAGGAACTACTGGAAGTTGGGAGAGAGGCCTGGATCAGACCTTCCCTAGAGCCTTCAGAGGGGGCCGGCCCCGCCGTCATCATGATTGCAGACTTCTGGTCTCCAGAACTCCAATACAATATAGTTCTGTTGTTTTAAGCTACCAGTTCATAGCGCTGGGTTACGTCAGCCCTAGGATACTAATGCATTTGTGGAAAAGCCAGGCAACTGACGAAGAAAACCCTGCTCTATTCCAAAAGAGAATATTAATAAAAATAGGAAATAAAGCTTGCCACCGGCCTTGAATTCACTCCATAAAGCAGGATTTCCCACTCAGGAAGCGTTGATGGGAGTGTGCCCTGATACAGCTTTTTTGGAGTGCAGTTTGACAGGATCTATCAATAAAAGGCACATATCCTTTGGCACAGAAATTTCATTCATGGGACTTGATCCTATATACATACCGGCATTAAGTGCACAAAGATATTTAATTCAGCATTTGTCAGTAACAGCCAAAACATGGGAGAAAAAAAAAAAGGAAACTTCAGGTCCTTCAGTAGTCATGACCCACCCACACAGAACAATAGGCAAAGGTTAGGCATTCCCAGGCCAATCTCCAAGCTATTGTAGAAAACTTTCCGGGCCTCACTGTTAAGAAGGGGGAATAGCAAATTATACTTCAGTAAGTGTAGTGTGTAACAATTCATGTTTTTAAAAAACAGTAGCAAGGGGGGCAGCTGGGTGGCTCAGTAAGTTAAACGTCTGCCTTCCACTCAGGTCCTGACCCCATCAGGCTCCCTGCTCAGTGGGGAGTCTGCTTCTCCCTCTCCCTCTACCCTTCCCCCCTGCTCATGCTCTCTTCCTCTCTCTCTCTCTCAAATAAATAAATGATATCTTTTTTAAAAAACAAAACAAAACATAACAAAAAAACAGTAACAAGGGGTTGAGGATGGGTGGGGGAGGGGAAAGGAGGAGGCATGACTCAAAGTGCAGCACAAGGGAGACCTTTGTGGGAAAGGAGCAGTTCTGTGTCTTGACTGTGGTAGTGGTCACAGAAATCTACACGTGTGATCAAATGGCATAGAACTACATTGTACTAATGACGATTGCCTGATTTTGACACTGGGGGTGTAGGGGCAGAAAAAATTTTCCTTCTTCCTTTCTAAAAGGTTCTTTGGCTGGTCTAATAATTAAACTGATAAAGACGGATTAACAGGAGAAAAGTTGTATACATATGGAAGCCCTATAAAAATATAAGACTCAAATAAGTGACCAAAACAGGAAGCTTTTTACACCTTTTAGACAAAGAAACAATACATTTGTGAAGAACAGGCAAGACAAAGGGGTTCAGGCTTGGAATAGTAAACTAGTAAAGAAGTAACAAACTGTGTTTATACAACCTTCTCAGCCGTAAATCCCCTTTCTCTGGTGATAAGGATGCCTTCTACTCTCCTGGTACAGGGAAGGTACGTTTCACATGGGAGATTTATTTCCTGCTTTCAGGGAGACAAAGGAGGATCAGAGTGACCTTGCACTGGCTGTTTCTCAGGTAACTTTAATTCACAATAATCAATATGTCAATATTTGGGGGAGCGCATTCTCTTCCCCTTCAGGGGGAACTGGGTTAATAGTATTGGGGATCTCTCTGCACTGTTTCTGCAACTTCCTATGAATCTGTGGTTATTTCAAAATGAAAACTTATAAATAAAAGCATGGAATAATAAAAAATTATGTAGAACACTAGAAAACAATAAAATGATATATGTGTGTATGTATCCACATACGGATATGGGAGTCTATAAATACAGAGGAAACTGAAAACACAGCCTGGATTGTTGACATTCCTTAGTCCTGGGAAAGGAATGGAATTTAGGGAGAAAGGAAGACAATTTACACTATAACTCTACCAACTTTAGTATTGGTAGAATATTTTAAAACAAAACATGTACTACTTATGTAATATTTAAAATTACTTTTTCAAAAAAAATAGGTCTTTCAAAGAACATTCTTTTGTCCATCTGGGAGGGACAACACTGACTAAACCACTTTTGTCTTCCATTCTAGAATTTAAAATAAAGTAAGGTAAGAAGGGGGTTGTGGGGGAATACCTGAAATTGAAGAATATCACTTTACATCAGCTGTTTGGTGATATTTTACCCGTCCCGCAGGGAGGAGATTCAACACGATAGAGAAGGTGCAGGCCAAAGAGGCCCACCCAGCTCATCATTAGCACACAGGCATCTGTGATCATAAACTGCTTCCAGCTAAAGCTTCCCTGTGTATCATAGGGAAGAAAGTGTTTGCTAAACAAAACAATACTATAAACAAGAAAAGAGAGAACTTGTTTTGATCTACTTTGGAGAAACTGTAGGGACTCCTGAAACCAATTGCATACAAAGAAGAGTAGGGGTCCCTGTAAGAGAAAAATATTACATTAACTCCCTTCCTCTTGCAAATCAGGGTTGGGGGTGAAGAGGCTAGGGAGATGGAGGGGGCGGGTGCCCCACCCAGAAAAACCTGCATTGGAAGGACTGAGTCTACTCTTTACAGATCCTACAGAAAGTCTCTCTTCTCCTCCTGCTTCCTTTGGCCTTGAAGGGCAGCAGAATATGCCACTCCAAAATATTCCTCTATGGCATAAGAATTATTTTGAGCTGATCATTTGGAGAGCCTGCAGACACAGGAGAAGCTCTGAAAACAGAATAGAAGCTACCCTTTTGTGAGGAAAATGGACATTAGAAAGGGGGCCTGCACCAGAGAGCTACTCCCAGAGACATCTTGCTAACCTGAGAGATTTATCTGCAAACTTTTTTTATCAAACATTTCCTCCTCTCACTTTCCTCTGAGTTGCCTTCCCTGCCTTGAAGCCCCCACACCCCATCCCTTTCCTTAGCTCAGCCTCAACTGTCTGGCTGCCTGTGAGGTCTCCTTTCTTTGTGGGGCTCCCATATGGTCCTCTATGTGCATAATTAAATTTGGTTTTTTTTTTTTTTTTGGTCACCTGTTCACCTGTCTTTATTACAAGGGGGTCTCAGCCAAGAAATCAGAAGGATAGAGGGGAAATGACCTTTCCTGCCCTACAGCGTGCTCCTGTCAGGGTCTCCAGCAGGTGCTGTTGTGGGTAAGGGCGAAAGGAGCAATTTGGGAACAGCCTGCCTCCTCTCCCCAGGGGAATTAACCGGGATTTGGGACAACTCCCCACCATCAGAGTGAGTGTGTCTTGGCCAACCTTGTGCTCCTGCCACATATTTCTCTTGGTAAGCTTGCTCAGGGAAGGGGTTATAGTCACTCAATCTGAGGCACCAGCCAGTATGGTCACTGTCTTCACCCCCAACCCCTTCACCACCCCTTATTATGGCTGAGAGTAATCCTCCACACTTCTGCAGGTAAGTCAAAAGGAAGGACGCCAGCCCGCTCTAAGATAATGCCAGGTTTGGGCTATTACAACTTGATGCTGCATCACTTACTTTCTCACAACCTCAACAATCAGGACCAGCAAGAATTTCCCTATCACAAAAGGGGACTTTCCAGGAGGAAAACACAGGAGCACGTTCTGCCCCCTCCCACCCTTTGTCTCTTTTTTTGCATTTTTTTCCCCTAATGACTTGCTACATCTTGTGGAAGGCTGAAAATCCTCAGAACAACTCCGATTAATGAACCAAAACATAGCATTCCCTGGATGCACAGGACATCTTCACCAACAGGGAGGAGTTGAGATAGACAATTGGCTGCGCTAGGGAAGGACTACCAGAAAAATTGAGTATCAACTCTTAGAAAGCCAGAATTATCGTTTTTTAATAGACTCCTTCCAACCTTTTCTTTATAATCATCAAAATAATGTATTGAGCACCAACTGGATATATGCCACAAGGGCCCGAAGATGTGGCCCTTGCCCTTAAAATTTCTTTTAATTAAGATACAGTTCACAGGCCATAAAATTCACTATGCTGCCTCTAACTTCTAACTACAGCTGTGATGCTAACCAGCTTGAACAGTGAATTCAGTCATTGAGTTCCCCAAAGGTATACTTTGCAAACAAGACATTTTCAAGAATATTAAAAACAAGATACAGTGCTTAAAGTTAGTGACAACTAAGACTGTGTTGAGGCCTGCCGAGGCCTCCCCCAGCTGGCCCCTCTGCCTCCCAGCCTCATCTCATGCCTTCTCCCATGGTCGCCTGGCCCTGCTCCACAGGTCTGCCCTTGGTTCCCTCCCCACCAAGCCTTTCTCCTCGGGCTTTGCTCTTGTCATTGCCCCTTCCTGAAGGTTCTTCCTGGACCCTTGCAAGGCCAGGGTCTTGCTCAAGTCACAGCCTAAATGCCCCCTCCTCACCTCATTTAATGTAAAGACCTCCCCTCTTGTGTCATCCCATCTCCCTCCCAGCCCTTAGCAAAACTTGCAATATCTTTTTATTTATTTATTTACATGGCTACTGTCTAAGGTCTTGTGCCCACCAGAAAGCAAGCTCCGTGAAGGCAAGAAGTTTGTCTCGATCGTTAACACTTAGTACAATGAAGGACTTCAATAATGCACACAATGAATGAACCTACTTTCAATGTTTTCCTAGCAAAAACTGACATAAAACTTTGGAACTTTGATTATTCATTATCTGTGTTGCTAGAACAGACCCAGAATCACTTCCTGAGGAAAATTTTGGCCCTTCTCACATATACGACTACAACCCACCTCCACCAGGTAGGTGGGCCAGCCCTCAGTTCAGGCACATGTCCTGCTCAGACTCCCCAGTTTGCTTAAAAGGATGCCCACCTACCCCCACCCCGCTCTTCGTCAGAGGATAGAACATCAAACTTACAGCCAGCCTATACTTAGCTGCACTCACTTAGCTGCAAGAAATAGAATTGATGGAGGACTGCCTGGAGAACATGCTGTCCATTCTTTTCTTTAATTTTAAATGCAACCTTTTGAGTCAGCCAGACCCTTAGAAAGAATAATTGAACCATTTTTGCTTCCCATACAGAAGTTTTTACTAAACTATACTTTTTTACCACACTGTTGACCTACATCGAAAGATGCTATGAGAAACAACCTAGGAAGTTCATTATTATATATTATTATATATTCTATATGAATGATTTTGAGGATATTATTTGCTACATCACACTGGGCTTCCTATTGAAGACCCACAGGAGAAATTTCTCAGCTCTCAGTAGCAAGAATAGCTGCACTTCTCTGAACCACTGGTTAATTCTTAAGCTTTTTCATGCTATGAATCTTGTTTATAGCTGTGTTTTGGAGGCTAAGAAGCTCATAGCCACACATTTGGGATCCTACCTTGGGCATTTTATGTGCTAACCTTACTTAGGGCTTTATCGGATTTTCCGTACACTTATTTTCTTTTGACCCCAATTTCTTTACTCATCTTTTTTTTAATCTTGTTAAACTAAATATATTATTATAGAAGGTTTAATATCTTTTCTGGAACAAGCCAGGGAATCTATACAAATAAAGTTAGTATTTTGGCAGTTTGCTACCATGTTACACAAAAACAGGGATGTGAGGTGCATTTGGGTGGCCTGACTTAAAATACAGACCTGATAGCATTCCCAAAGTTTATTGCTGAGGTTCCTAAGGTCACCCCCAGGACTGCTGAGACTCAACCCCAGAGAGAAGTCCACGTGATGATCTGTTGGGAGAGATGTTCCATGATCCCAGGAACAAAGAAAACACACAGTGGCCTCAACTTGAGCACCAAGTCAAACCCATTAGGTTGGATGCTATGAGTTGCAGCTCTTGATTTGCAATAGAGCTGCTTTTTCCCCAGGCAGCTCTATTTCTAGTGTGCCCCAGGTGAGCTTCGACATTCTATTCCATCCATTGACCCTAGAACCTCATCTCTCACCTCACTGCCCTCCAGAGCCCTTCTGTTCAAGTCCATTACCAACACACCCCCAAAACCCTCAGCCTCTCCTCAGAAAATTTCCTTCTTGTTCCTCTGGGAATCAGATGGCCTCTAATCATACCCCTTCCCTGAAGCCAAGGCCACCATTTGAGGAAGTTCAGAGGGTGCCATTAATATAGATGATGATGTGGTACAATGATCATTCTATGTGACCATGAAGAGACAGCCCTGGTTGCAGCTTCTCCTTCTGCCCTTCACATTCCACAGAATCTGGAGGTGCTGAAGCTCTTGGGAAAAGAACACCCATCAACAGACTTTACCATTCCTTATGGTTTTCCACCTACTACCCTCCTGGTCACTCCTGCCCAGATAGATGACTTTTGGCATCTACCTTGCTCCCTTTCCCTTCCCGCCCCTGTTATAATTATTCCCAATGATTTCAACATCCACCTGGATGACCCACTCCACACTCTGACCATCCTTGGTCTCACAATCTTGGTTTCAGTCATCTTTTCCTTTACCACATCACAGCTTCACAACTGGAGTCATCACCAGCAAAGATGCCATTATCAAAAATCTCAGTCAAACATCCAGCTCTTTGACCCTCCCCTTTTATCTTTCCATTCACCTTCTCTATCACTCTCTCTCCAGCAAAGACCCCATACAGTCACTGAGCCCACCATTTCTGCACTATCCAGAACCCTCATCCTATCCTCAACCCTCATCCTATCCTCACTTCCTTACCCATTTATATTCCACAGTTAGGTATAGAAACACTCTCTTGCAGATACCCTTAACTCCTTGGTTGCTCTTTCCTCCCACTGTGCTCACCTAGCAAAACCCCAACCCTGTTCAACCCAGGCACATAATGAAACATTTCTGGAGAGACTCATGTGGCTGGGATGACTAGATCACTTCAAATTTTTATGACCACGAATATCAAAAGTGCACTGAACGCTGACAGGCACTCATCTACGTTTCCTGAATAAATGTGCTTTCCCACTGTCTGGAATTACATCAACTAAGACAATCCAGGCCATAAATGAGCATATTTTCCCAGACTCTGGCTGGCCACCAATAATCACTCAAATTTTGCAGGCTAGTGTGGAACCGTGGCCCCTTCTGCATTTCTGGGGCTCCTTGGGGGCATCTCACATATGCTCTTGTACAGTCCTCTTAACATTATCCTCTTCACCCTCCTCTCGCTGATATCTGCTTTCTAAAAACACACTTGAGGTGGTACCTCCCTGTGGCTGGCCACTGATAGGGTGCCTGTCAAAATCACGCTGTAGTGGAAATGTGTCTTGTCTGTTCAGGGCCCCTCCCCCAGCCCCTGCAGTGCTGAAAGGGCTGCAATCAGAGCACCCACAGCCACCACACTTGACCTGGACTCAGCCCATCAGAGAATCCCATTCCCCAGCAACAATGACAGGTCCAGGAATGGGCACTGCCCCAAGCCCAGTTATTCAGAGTTCTTCTCTATAAATAAAGGGAAAGAAAAGGTATCTTTCCACTGGATTTGTTACCCTGGAATGATGTAAATCTGGAAAACTGGTAGCATGTTTCCTTAAAAGTAGAAGAAACCTTTCTCCTGGAGGCCTACAGCCAGAGAGATGGAGAGCCCAGGTACCATCATGAAAGCCCTCATCCATCCGGACCTGAAGATCTGTCCCTAGACTGGACAGGTCCAGGCACCAGTTAGTCCCCCTTGGTGCTCAAGCAAATTTGACGTAGGTTTCTTCTGTTTGTAACCAAAACTGAGTACAAGAGAGTTAGCTGTCAATACCAAGTGTGCCATCACCTGGTGCTCCCGGCAATGTTCCCCTCCAGGAGCCAAGTCGGCCAAAGGTCCCCAGTGTCTTCACCATGGCTGAGACACACTGTTCCATGCAGGTGAGGGAAGAATACCCCCTGCACTGTACCACATATTGAAGTGCAACCTGCACCCCAGAACCTCACCAGTTCCTACAGCCTCTGCCAGCAGCCACACTCTACAGGGCTGACACCAAGTTCTAGAACCTGAAATGGAGGCAGATATGCAAGGCATGAGCCTTGCCTTCCTCCTCAGTCCAGGCTTTCTTTCTCTGAGCTCCAATGCAAAAATGTCTCCTCCCTCCCCTTCTAGTCAATCGCCCTCTGTCCACCCTTTGTCACACGTGTACAGTCACACCTAAACACCGGGTTCAGTTCAGTACACACACACACACACACACACAAATGCACATACTTCTAAGTTTAAAGTAATGAAGAACCACCAAGGGAAAGGATTGTAAAATGTTTTGATTGGAAGGGTCAAGAGGAAGGAGATCTATGCAAAGAAAATGAAGAGAAGAATAAATATAATAACTTGAAAGACTTTTACAAGACTTAGAAAGGGCATTAAGTTCTTCTCAAATGCCAGCCAAAAAAAAAATTTTTTTCTAACCACTATTTAAAAACATTATCCTCTTCACCCTCCTCTCACTGTTATCTGCTTTCTAAAAACACACTTGAGGTGGCACCTCCCTGTGGCTGGCCACTGATAGGGTTCCTGTCAAAATCACGCTGTAGTGGAAATGTGTCTTGTCTGTTCAGGGCCCCTCCCCCAGCCCCTGCAGTGCTGACAGGGCTGCAATCAGAGCACCCACACCCAAACTGCAATTTCATATGGTCGAATTCAACATCTAATTGGTTTCTGCCTAGTACCATTTTTGAGGAATTGCCCCTTGGATAGCCATAAGCCTGCAATGGGAACAGCCATGATCATACAGAATGATCTCCCTCCCATCCCCTGACCACAGACCAGAAGCCTCTATCCCAGGAATTTGGAATGAAGACCATGAGAGGCAGCGCACCCTTACCAGGGTGGGTGTGGGGCAGTTATAAATTGCAGGAGCTGTTGGCAGCAACTTTCTAGAAATTGGGTTCCTGGCTCTTGTGTGTGCTGAGGCCCAGTCATTTCACTGTTTATGGATTCTGTCATAGACCCCAACAGTCTCCCAAAGAATTCTGCTTGCTGAAACCAGCTCAGATGGATTTTGTTACTTGCAGCCAAAAGAGTATTAATTTAAAATGACATCTAATGAGCCAAAGAGGATTGTTAGAGGAACATGAAATGAGAAGAGCAAAGGATCGTTAATTAATCAATCAGTGAAGCAGGATCTGTGTTTGCAAGGAAGGAGAGGTTGCTGGAGGCCAGGTGACAGATGAGGGACCATGGGTGCAGAATTCTCCAAAAGCTAGTCATTTCAAGGTGACAGAAAGGAGCAGTACCTTTGAAAAAGAAGACTAGGAATGACAAATGTCTTGGGAACATGCAGAAAGGGGCCAATCTTTAAAATTGAGATTTGAGAAGAAATCAATAGATTTATAATAAGTGACCTGCTTCCAAGAAAGCAAAGAATCAAATAAATGACAATTGACCCTGTGCCAGGGGTCACACAAATCCAGTCAACAGCACTGTCCCAGAGGTGGTCTCCCACACTTACAGCTCAGAAGCCTGTTTCCAAATATCTCACAGCTAAGGACAGCTTTTCCCGAGAGGAGCCCATGAAGTGGCAGACGGGAAGATATTTTGCAAAGTTGCAATCTCTCCTCCAGTGCAAGGGAAGGAAAGCACCACTTAATCTTCACCACCCGATTATCTTATTGAACATGTAGAAGACAAAAGAGAGAGGAGGAAACTAATAAAAGAGAAGCAATTTTCTTCTCCTCCTCCTCCTCCTTCTTCTTCATCTTCTTAAGATTTATTTATTTGAGGGTGAGAGAGAGAGAGAGAGCATGAGCACAGGGAAAGAGAGGGTCCTAAAGCAGAATCCATGCTGAGCACAGAGCTCAACGTGGGGCTCTATCTCAGCACCCGGGGGGGGGGGGGGGTCACTGTTCTTTTCACTTCAAGTTCCTCTAACAATCAACTTTGCCTCCTTAAACATCTTTTCTAATTAACACTCTTTTGGCTGCAACTAACAAAAATTGCTTGAGCTCCCTTCAACAGACAGAGAATCCACTGTTCACTATTCAGAAGGATAGTGCCCTCTCCAACCCCAGCTAGCTCATTCCCCTGCTTCATTCCTTCAGCCCTCAGATCATGGATCCCCTACCCCAGGAAACCTTTGGGGCCCTGCTAGGCTCCACCTCTGTGCTCCCATTGTGTTCTGCACAGTTAGACTATGAGCTCCTTGAGGACATGACAGGAACTATGGCCCCCTGTCTCAGAACTCTGCATGGCTGGCCTTGGGAATTTGATACATGTCTGTTGGACCCTCGTGGCGAGCTGGAGAACCTTGAGCATTTGGTGTTGCTGGTGCATAGACAGGAAAGTTAGGGTGGTGCCAGAGGAAGTGGGCAAAGTAGCAAGGACCACAAAGGCCTTAGACTCCATCTATCAGTGACAGGAAGTCACAGAAACACTTTACACATAGGAACTATGGGGTCAGATTTCTGGGCATTGTTAATTTTTTGTTTTAATTTTAGAAAATTCTTGGACACATGTATGAATTATCAAGAAGGTAAATTCTTGCTGGTGACCTATGTAATGGTTATTAATCATTGCCAACCTCATTTTTTAAAAATTCTTGAACAGTTGTTCTTGGCCCATGGAATCCTATTTCTCAGCAGTCAATGTCAATCAATTTCATAACACCCTGCCTCAAAAGTCTCTGGCACCCTCTCCTCCAGCAAAGCAGATTTTCCCTCTGAATTTAGGGTTGCTCCATTGATCAACATTATGTTACTCTGGAATGGAAGGCCATACTCATTATTGTGGACTGGATGTTATCTGGTGACATGAACACTTAATTAGACACTACCTCATATGTTTCAGATCTCAGGATGTTTTTCTTGAAAGACTGAAGTTAAATGCTATGGTTGGCAATTACTTAAATAACAATAATAAACACCTTTTACAGAACCGCACTTAAGTAGCTAGGATTGGGCTAAGCATTTTACACGCATCATCTCACTTTATCCTCACAGCAACCCTGAGGAATTATGGCCATTTTATAACGGGGGGATTGATATCCAGAGAGGTTAAGTGACTTGCTCAATATGACGCAGATGGTAAGTGGTAAAGCCCACAACCAAGGCTATCAGATTCTAAATCACCCACAGGTCACATCCATGCATGCCTACAAAAATGATGGACTGAGCATGGATGTGATGAGCACCCAAAGGGTGGTGAGAAAATTGGCTAAGAACAAGTGACTGTGTTTCATTATGTTCCCATGCAACTTTTTTGTTGCCCTAAGAATATTTGTTTCTTTCATTATTCTCTTGTTATGTGTCATAAAGCTGGAAACTGGAACCCGAGGCTAGGAATGAATGGGAGAGCATTATTTCTCACTTCTCCACTGGAATTTGACATAAAACCATATATCTAAGACGACATTAGGAATCTCTTGAAAGCAGTAAGTTTGCAAACTACATTACCAGCAGCAAAGCAAACCACCTTGGGGTTCATGAGGTCTGCATTCTCTCAGACTAGAATGCAACTATGAATCACCGAGATGTATGAGGATAAGGAAGATTCCACGAAGGCTCCCTCTGGACGCAGTAGACAGGGGCAATGTTCTCTGCCACCCACCTGGGCCTCCAGTGGATACGGCAATTCTCTAACAAATGTCCAGTGAAACTTCCATTCAGATTGAATGACATAAAATGGTCAAAAAACAAGCATATCTGGGTCTGAGCATGCAATCTGCTTGACTGGTTCTCATCAGGGTAGATTTCTCCATTGGGCCAGGAAAAAAAGTTCTAAAAGCGCTGAGTGCAGGTGTTTTAAGTGGATAAAAAGAACATACCAAAATTTAGTGGTCGAAAACAGGTCAGCTCCTATTTTTCTTCCAGAAACAAGTCTCAATGGTAAGGCCTTGAATGTGCCACACACTGAAAAATATTGCCATTAGAGGAATTGCTCCTGAGGTCTAAGAGTTTCCTCCATCTTTGACTTTCTGTCTCTGTAAGTGACGGGAAATGTGGTTTATTTGTAGAATTTTGCGCAGATTGCTTAAGGAAAGTTGACTTGAAAGAAATATTGAAAAAAGACAAATGTTCTGTGGAAAGCAAGTACACAAATGAGAGGAAATGTCTACATTCCACAGAATTACGGATGATTTTTTAAAATGGTAGCTGTGAAGCGAGGCAGGGCTGGAAATATTACTGTATATTATGCCTTGTCTAATTAATCTTGAGAACCAAAGTGAGTTAAGGTGAGAAAGCAGAGCCATTCCAGGCTTCCCCACTGACTTGTCAATTAACAGGAACTTTCTTCTCTGTCTCCCGTAGAAGTGTCATTATTGTTTTGCTGTGTGTACCATGGAGCGACTTCCAACAAAGAACACCACCATCATATGAGTTGCCACATTAATGTCCTTTCCTCTTGTGTACCATTTACACATATCCCTAGAGGCAGAATACAGACTGCTGGTTGCCAGGGGCTGAGGGGAGAGAACAGAGAGCAACTATTTATTGGGCACAAGGTCTCCTTGTGGAGTGCTGAAAATGTTTTGAGACTTGATAGAGGTGGTGATCGCACAATGTTGTGAATATACTAAATTTTTCACGTTAAAATGCTTAATTTTATGTCCTGTGAATTTCACTTCAATAAAAAAAACTTGCAATAAGACAAGGCATTTATTTTTAAAAAAACGCCAGGGCGCCTGGGTGGCTCAGTCGGTAAGCGTCTGCCTTCGGCTCAGGTCATGATCCCAGGGTCCTGGGATCGAGCCCCGCATTGGGCTCCCTGCTCGGCGGGAAGCCCGCTTCTCCCTCTCCCATTCCCCCTGCTTGTGTTCCCTCTCTCACTGTGTCTCTGTCAAATAAATAAATAAATAATCTTAAAAAAAAATAAAAATAAATAAAATTTAAAATGTACCATATGGAAATGTTAATACAAAAGTAAGAGTTAGGACCATGTGATAAATGCTTCTAATAAAAACAAAATTATGAGAGCAGGCATCCCGTCCTCCACAGCACTCAAGAGCGAAGCATAAAATCTTTCCGATGGGTCATAATCTTCTGAGGAGAAATGGATTCAATCAAAGAACTGTGGGTTTCACTGAGTGGGGAAAACTCCCAGTCACAATGGTCTACCCACCACCCCCTATGCAAAAAAAAAAAAAAAAAATTGCAAATGACAACACCGCTCAAGGTTCTTACTTTCAGGGTGTGATTTGTTATGTCTGCCTCGTGTTGAACCCTCTGGGGGTGGGAGATCAAAGCTGTCCCCCCAACCCAGATGGCTCCACGGGTTCACGGAAGCTCTGTACTCCAAGGCAGTCAGTCACCAGCTTATCTGAAGGCATAAACCTGTTTCCATACTCAGAGGCCAACCTCCCAACAGAGATAGACCTGAGTTTTGTTTAGTTTTTTTTTTTTTTTAAGATATATTAATTTGTTTGAGAGAGAGAGAGAGCACGCTTGTGTGCACGTGAGAGGGGGAGGTGAGGGGCAGAGGGGGAGAGAGAAGAGTGAGAATCCTCAAGCTGATCCCCTGCTGAGCCCAGAGCCCAACACGGGGCTCAATTCCACAACCCCAGATCATGACCTGAGCCAAAACCAAGAGTTGGAAGCTCAACCGACTGAGCCTCCCAGGCGCCCCTGAGATAGACCTGAATTTTAACCAAACCAGGGAAGGTAACAACACTAGAGAGTTGACCTTGCGCTGTTTCAGGATCCGTGAGATTTGCCTTATTAGCTTGCCCTCACAAAACCCTAATCTGAGAAAAGTGTTAAAAAGAAACTATAGCTAAGGACCACCAGGACTTAATACCTAACCTAACTGTAGTTTCAGCCTTTCCCAGGAATGGAATTTTAAGCACATCAGTCTGGAATTTCTTGCTCAGCACTGGTGAGGTTATCTGCACAAGACCCCTGCCCTCCCCACTAAGGGAAGGTGACATCGCCTGAAACAATCCTTCTTATACAAATAACTTCCTTGTGCCGCCCCATTTCTGCCTATAAAAGCCTTCTATTTTGTACAAGTCCTCAGAACATGCTTCCGTCTGCTAGATGGGGTGCTGCCTGATTCATGAAGAGTTGAATAAAGCCATTTAGATCTTTAAATTTACTTGGTTGAATTTGTGTTCTTTAACAAAAGATACTGTAATGAGTGATCTATCCATTTTGAATCCCAGGCCATTTCTCCATCCCCTTCTGTCCCCAGAAAATAATATCCTAGAATGTGAAACTGCCATCAGCCAGACCCCAGGGCCTGATCTTTACAGCTCAACCGCTTGTAACCACCGACCTTTGTCCCACATTTTTCCTTCAGCTCTTCTTTCCAGCTTATCTCTTGACTCAGGCAAAAGACCTGAGGGCCTGAGGGGCATAACATCCCAGGATGGAAACCCAAACTACCCCCCAGCAGTAACAACTGCCCCGACAAAGAGTTCTGGTGGGCCCAGACCACCCAGACCAGTTTTAAGTCAACTCCCAACTCACGCCTCCACAGATGGACCATGGAGCAACCCGCGGAGTGACCAGAGTGACCAACAGTTACGTTTACCTCATTATAGTACTAAAATCTCCACCCAAGGAGGATCACCAGCCTCATTTACATAACATATGATGTATGTTCAGGCATGTTTCCTTAAGGCACATATGCAACCTTATGCCAGCTTCTACATACAGTGATAAGGCTCCCCTATCTAACTATTCATCCTAACCCTAAATAAAGGGAACCCATTCATCCTTGCTCAAGGAGTCACAGCTTTGGAAGGTATCTCCCCCATGATCTCCTTCTATGCTGCAAATAAAAGGAAACTTTACAACTCACCTGGTGCAGTCTCTGTGACTCACCAAGGAGTGAACTCACATTATAGTTCGGTTACAAAACGGCTTGACTCGTAAAATGATTTATTGAAACATGAACATAACTCTGCTGACCATAATCAGAATGGCATGGAATTGGCTTAAGCAAGGTCAAAGCCGCATAGGGGGTAGAAACAGTGAGTGCATTTCCTAGTGCAGCTCTTTCCACATGGGATGATCTAGGAGCGGCATCTGAACACATCGCCATTCCTTTCACCTACTCTTTTCAAGTTAAAAATTTGCACAGGACAGTGGCTGGAAAATACATGTCTCTGAGTGCACATAGAAAGTAATCCATGAGCTATTATGCAAAGCTGGAGCTGAATGCAAACCTGAAAGCCACATTTGTGTAGCATCTTCATTTCAAAATTCCTTTACATACTGCAGGGGAAGAAATCTAATTTGTCAGTGTTGACAAGAAAACATATGTGCTTATTCTAAAAATGACTGTACCTTGCGGCTCCTTTTCAGCAGATGCAGACACAGAATGCACTGTAATACATACACTCGGAACTGTTCGGGGTTTCCAACCAAATCTCCTAGTGTTATCTCCCTTGAGAAGAAGGAAGGAAATGAACCAAAAAAATAAATATTTGCACATCAAATTGATAACAAGAAAACCAGTAAACAAAACAAACCCTAAAGATTGGATACCATTATATTTTCCTTCCTCTCCTCACTCTAGAATTTTCTGCATATCTTTGTGGAGGAAGTGGGGAGGGAACCCCTCAAAATTGTAAGTTACTGACAGTCTATCTCTACTTGCCTCAAGCCCGAGCACAGCATTCCTCCATTTAAGAGATCTCCATTCACACTGAAGAGCACGAGAACGACAGAGGTTTGCATTGAGATTCTTAACCACAGATGAACTCTCTGGAATTTTTACAGAATGTTGTGTTCACCTGCAACATCTAAAGGAAGAGTCGACAATTTCACTGGGCTCTCAGAGAGAGCCCCGACCCAAAAAAAGCTGTGGACTCTCTATTTTAAAAGGCTCCCCTGAGAGAGAGATTGAAGGACTGGGCAGAACCTAATTTTGATTCAGCCCTTAAAGTTGCCCCCATCTTCACCATATTTAGAGTTGCACTGCAAGGTTTGTTCAACCCATTTTTGTTGTGCCTACCACAATGCCAGAATGAAAGGTAGGGCAGAAAACCACTGCAAAATTCAAAGCCAGAAAATGAGGCAAACATTACACAAGAGAACTCACAACGCAAAACCAAATCAGGTATGTTTTACGAGACAATGCTTACTTCGGGTCAGTGATGACGGAAGTTGACCTGTCCTGCTTGAAATGTGAATTCAGATCGATTTTAGTTGAAATACACCTCTTAAACCCTTCAGCTTTCCCAGAGTTTAACCTGCACAGGTTACGATTTAAATTCACATCACATGTCTGCAGATATTCACAAAGTTAAACTAAGTCATTAACATGTTGTAGTTTCCTAAGATTCTAGTCCCACATACAATTTTTTTTGACAAGCTACTGTTGATCTGTCTCACATGATTCCAGGTGGAACTGGTTTTGTCCTCTAAATCTGCTCTAACTGGATTCCGTCTCATCTCACACAAACCCTGGAGGCACGAGTCAGATCCATATGGGCACCATTCAAAGAACCAAGCTCCAGCACAGAGAATGCAGTTGCAGGTCCTGATCCTCAGGGTGTAGGTCCCACAGAGAGCCCCACCCCCAGTCCCAGTGTATTTCTCTGGTTGGCTGCTGAGAGATTATCTAGGACTTAAAGATGTTCCAGTTCACACAGAAAGCAAGGAGAGCCTGATGGGAACTGGGCAATACTGCAGTTGCAAACCCCACACTTCTAGCCCCAGGCTATTCTGGAAATGTGCCATCCCATGTTACAGATAACAGAGGTACATATATGCCCATACAGCGACTCAGTCATTCAGTGTTCTTCCCATTCTGATGACAGATAGTTGGAAGAAAGGCAGGCAGGGACAAGGGCCCTCCCCACCCTAAGAGGAAACAACCCTTAAAAGGATTTTACACCACCCTGGAAGGAGTCCTCCACCCTTTCTCTTGGAAAAAACCTGATTGGGTGGCAGGCGAATGGAGGGTTAATCAGATTAAAACCCCTAGACTTAGAAACTCAGGTGGCAACCGTCTCAGGTCTCCTCCCTCTTCGGGAGCTTTGTACTGTCATTCGGTAAACTTTGCTTTACTGTAACTCAATAAACTGCTTTGTTGCCCACCACTCTGGTCTATCTCTTCGTTCTTTGAAGAAGAGGCGTGCCCAAGAACCTCGGGCACTAAAGGAAAAGAAATCCTGTAACAATTCCTCCATAACTATTAAACCTAGCAAGGAGTCATCCCTCAGGCAAAACTTCCAGATCAGCCCCAGGCAAGACAGTGAGGCGGGCCACTTGGGGCTTTTCTTCCCCTCACCCCATCCAACCCCTCCCCTTTCCACTTCTCCACCCCCAGTTAACCATTCTCCGGGAGCCCCTTCTTAAGGCCAGCCCACTGGCCCTGAACCTGCTCCACCCCTCCAGCGCCCCCCCAACACCGTGTCCCTGAGGAGAGTGCCTTGGGGCATGTTCTCTGTCACTTCCAGGGGCAGTGGAGATGTCCTCCACAACCAGCCCTTTTCCCTCTCTCTCCCCAAGTAGAATGTGTGCGTCTTCGCAGTGACCCTCGTATTTGCTTCCCAATGGAAAGGAGGGAGGGCGTGGCGAATCCCCTCCCTGCCTTTAAGCCTGGGGTCCAATCTCGCTCCTGCCTGTCTCTCCTTCGCCAATCAACACTAGGTATCAGCTCCTTTTCCTTCTCTGCCGCAGATCCCGCTCCTGAATGGAGACCTGCGCAGAAAGCTGCGGCCCGGGCAGTGGGGGCAGCGAAGCTGGAAGCCCTCCAAGGGGACAGGCTCAGCAGGGTGTGGAGGTGGCACTTCCAGGGCCGGTGGGGGGCAGCGCCAATGCCCCAGCGGCCTGACTCCCCGCGGCCCAGCGCTGTCACCCCTGTTGGCAGGCACCTGGCAGAGTTTTGCCTCTCATCAGACCCGCTCCTGGGCCAGAAACGCAGGTGACAAAAATAAAAAATGAAGGACAAACCCCCCACCGCCACCGAAAAAAAAGAGAGAGAGAGAGAAAGAATGCAAACCAAGAAACAGACTCCTAACTGTAGAGAACACGCTGACGGTGACCAGAGGGGAGATGGGGGAATGGGTGAAACAGGTGATGGGGATTAAGGAGTGCACCTGTTGTGATGAGCACCAGGTGATGTATGGAAGTGTTGAATCACTATATTGTACAGTGAAACTAGTATCACACTGTGTGTTAACTGGCTGGAGGGGAGGAAAGGACTGTACCCCAAAGAAGGGAGAGGGGCTCCATTACCAGGGGAAGGGGTAAAGGGAGCTGGGCAGACAAGTATAGCAGCCCCTACATTAGCACACACTGGCACCACCTTCGACTGGATTTCTTAGCGGTAAAGAGAAAGGAATATGGTTTTGCATTGCAGAAAATATTTATTCCTTCTTCAAAGACATTACAGATTCCTTCATCCAAAGTCAGGAATTTATAAGCCGCTACAATTTGAACAGTTTCATTCTTTAAATAAGGACTGAAATAGCTTAATTTGCCTTGACACTCAGGGAGCTCATGGATTCATTCAGTTGTGCAATTCTGCTGTAAGAAATGTTTTATTAATTACACCAAGGTACATAAAAAATTAAAAGTTATGTTCCCTTGAAGCACATATTCAATTTCACGTACGTATCAGATTTAACCTTTTATCTTGGCCATAAAATTCAAATTATGCATCAAATATAATAAAGATCTATTCCAATGAATTGAAATTGGTTGTCATTTTAACGTGCTTTTAAACTTTTTAATTGATAACATGCTTTTATTAAATGGTCAGCTCAAAGATGTAAAAGTGTTACTTATAAAGAGTAATCTTTGAGCAGACACTATCAGATAGATGGCCTTGTATTCAAAGATTCTATTTCAAGGCAAGTCCTGCAGTTAGAATTCTAATGAACCACACAGACAGAATCCTTTAACAGCTTGGGTAGAAAGGAATGTTCTCCACACCATACTCACTTTTAAAGTGCAGAGCTTGTAAGCGAACTAACATTAAAGGTTAGGGAATTAGCCGTGTGAATATGCATTCAAATCAGTCAGCAAACATTGAATCTACGGAGACCTTACTCACAGTAGGGAATATGTCATGTGTCGTGTGCTTGCCGTATATACTCTGCAGGTATCAACCAAGGTAATTCCCACAACCCCCTGTGGGGTGGGTACCATTATCCCCCATTTTACAGAAGTAAATTGAGAGAGAGGTTACGAGATTTTTCCAGACTACCTAGGTAACAGAGTGTGGAGCTCCAAGATTCTAGCCTAGACCAGAGTCCATGATCTTCACCTGCCTGGGACACACAGACCTGATCTGCCTTTGAGGGTCTCATGAGGCCTTTGATGAGATAAAACCTTTCCACACGAAATCATAGTCAACAGTGCTTGATGGCAAACAGTGAAATGGTTCGTACAGAAGTCAGTCCTACCGATCAGCGAGGTGTTTGACGACCACCACAGTGGGCAGGTAGGGTGGGAAAGGAGGGCAGGACTGGCCTGGAAGAACCTGGAGGACAGGATTGGGTTAAGGTGAGCAGGATTTGGATGCTGCTCACCCCCCAGAGAAGAGTCACAGTTTTTCTCTTCTTTGCCACAGGACAGAGTCATCGGTTTCCTTTTTTGTAACTAGGCCCAGAAGCCACAGGTCACAAGGAAACATGGCAAAACCACCCAGATGAAGAGCTGCAAACCCCTGTAACTAGGGTCACCAACTCATCCTGGTTGTTCTCGATTTTCCCAGTGTTCGCACTCAAGTCCCAAGTCCCAGGGACCCTGTGAATCCCAGGCAAACCAGGATGGTTAGTTACCCTGCTTATTAAATTCAAATAGGAGAAAGAGCTTTTTCCAAAGAAACAGTTTAAAACAAAGCTTATGCTATGCACGTATTACACTAGATAAGATGACCCCTCGAAACACTAAAATGTTTGAACTTGAGCTCCTCTGGACACTGCTGTATAGAGGCTGTGGGATCTTAGGACAGTCACCCATCACACTGGGCCCACTTTCCCTACCTGTAAAATTAAAGGTTTGAAGTTAGGCGCTTTTTAAGGTCAATTTCAGGGCTAATAACCAACCTATTATTCTTTTTTTTTTTCCCCAAAGATTTATTTATTTGAGAGAGAGGAAGAATGTGAGTGGGAGGGGGCAGGGGGATGGGGCAGAGGGCAAGACTCTTCAAGCAGACTCCCTGCTGAGCACCGAGCCCCACGCAGGGCTTGATCCCACGACCCGAGCCGAAACCCAAGAGTCAGATGCCTAGCCAACTGAGCCACCCAGGTGCCCCCAACTATTATTCTTGAGTCAACATCAGTGTTAGGAAAACCCCCTAACCATAAACATACACATACCTATACAAATACACACCTGTGCTCACCTATACAAAGTTTTCTAATTTAGGGGGGAAAATTTCATGTTACATATTACCTTCCATTTGAGATGTGAACTAGTTGGAAATATACTCAGATAAATTTAGTACTCGGAGTTGTTTTTTTTTTTACCATGATCCTTCTAGATTTTTACTGTTTCCTAATTTTACTGTCTCAACGAAACAATGGAGGGAAATGCCTTCAGAATAAAATAATCGATAAAAATCAGAAGATTTTTTTAAATTTATTTATTTGACAGAGAGATTGACAGCGAGAGAGGGAACACAAGCAGGGGGGAGTGGGAGAGGGAGAAGCAGGCTTCCCGCTGAGCGGGGAGCCCGATGCGGGGCTCGATCCCAGGACCCTGGGATCATGACCTGAGCCGAAGGCAGACACTTAACTGACTGATAGGCAAAAATTTCTTAAGTAAGATGCAAAAAGCAGGAAGTATTTTTAAAACTTAATAAACTGGACTACATCAAAATTTAAATATTTGGCTGTTTAAAAAAAAAAAACAACAACACACTGTTAAGACAATAAAAAGGCAAGCCACAGACTGGAAGAAAATATTTACAAAATTCAAACCTACCCAAAATATATAAAGAACTCTTAGAACTCAATAAGACAAATGGGCAAAAGATTTGAATGGGCAATTCATCAAAGAAGATATATGGATGGCAAATAAGCACATTAATCATCAGGGAAATACAAATTAAAATCACAGTGAGATGGGGCACCTGGGTGACTCAATCGGTTAAGTGTCAGACTCTTGGTTTCAGCTCAGGTCATGATCTCAGGGTCGTGAGATCGAGCCCCGTGTTGGGCGCCGTGCTCAGCTTGGAGTCTGCCTGAGATTCTCTCTCTCTCCCAAATAAAATATTTCTTAAAAATAGAGATAAATACATACATACATACATAAAATCATAGTAAGTTACCACTACACACCCACTAGAGTCGCTGAAATTAAAAAGACTTGACGATAACAGGTGTTGACAAACAGGTGGAGCAACTTGAACTCTCGTGCACTGATGGGAGAGTATAAAAGGATACACTTTGGGAAAACAGGCATTTTCTTATAAAGTTCACGTACAGCTACTAGAAGACCCAGCAATTCTACTTCTAGTTACTTATGCAAAAGAAATGAAAACATATGTCCACACAAAACTTGCATGCAGATATTCAAAGTACCCTTATTTATAAGAGCCAAGAACTGACAAATGTCCAAATACCCATCAATAGGTGAACAAAGTTTGGTATATCCATACAAAGGAATACCAGTCAGCAATAAAAATTAATAAACTACTGATAGACACAACAACATAGTTGACTCTCAAAAATATTACACACAGTGAAGGAAGCCAGGCACAAAATACATATATCCTGGATGATTCCATATATTTGAAATTCTAGAAAATGCAACTACAGTCAGTGGTCAGTGGTTGCCTAGGGCTGGAGGTAGAGAGGTGAAAGCAAGTTGGGCATGAAGGGAGCCTTCTATCTTGATTGTGGTGGTGGTGATTTGTATACATTCATCAAATTCACCACACTTAAAATTGGTGCAATTTATTTGATGTAAATTTACCTCAATAAAGTTAGTTTTTGAATAAAAAGTCAGGGAGGGCGGGAATTTCCAGGAAGAGACATTAAAATACATACCAGCAACAAACTGAAACTTTTTTCCTGAGCTAATCAGAGAACTGAAAAGAAATCAAAAGAGAGGAAATTTTCCTTATTTGAATCAACGTCTTTAATGTGAGAACATAGTGAGAAACATTGTCCTCTGTAAATTCGACTATCTCTGGAAAGACCTTCCCTTAAACCCATTTTTGGTTCAGATTTCAATTATCAGCTAATGATTTAGCAGGCATTCATTTGCAATCATTTAAGAGGGCAGGCTTTGTAGCCATGAAATGGAAGAGAGGAGAAGGCTATGGTTTCACCAAAACCAAAGAGCACCCCCGGAGCAAGGGCAAAGAGGGAAAGGAAGAATCCAGGGGAACAAAGAGAGAGAAGGCAGAAGGGTCCGTCCTCTTAGGGGCTCAGCCTCTTGGTCATGCTCGGAGAGTTGACTCCTTTGGTTTCCTGTGGGACAACATGGACACATCGGGGTAGAGGAAGGAACAAGGCAAATGCATAGGGGCGAATAAGCAGCCTTGGCGGCCAAAGATGGTAATATTTTCAGACCCTCCCCTTACACGGATAGGGCTTCAGGCTGCGAGTTCCCACGGAGACTCCTGTTCTTTATGCCAAAACATTTAAAGTTATAAATCAAGCTATCAAACTGCTAAATGAAATGTACGTTACCCCCCTGCTATGACAAGTATATCTTCACAATGACAAAATCTAAAATACTCATAAAGTTAGGCTTTTATGTAATTGAAAGTTGGCAAACTGTCGAAACACAACTGGAAGGATGCCTGGGTGGCTCAGTCAGTTAAGCGTCTGCCTTCAGCTCAGGTCATGATCTCAGGGTCCTGGGATCGAGCCCCGCATCGGGCTTCTTGCTCCACGAGGAGCCTGCTTCTCCCTCTGCCTGCCGCTCCCCCTGCTTGTGCTCTCTCTCTCTGATAAATAAATAAAATAAAAAATCTAAAAAAAAAAAAAAACCACAACTGAATTTAGCATTGCATGTGTCCGGGCATTTGGTCAGCGGGCTAGTGCTGTTTGATAAGTAATCAGAGATGCGTCACTCATATGATATTTATTTCATAACCTCTGTGTTTCTGGACATCATTTCAGGAAAATCACAATTATAGTGTTACAATTAAGATTTTCACATAATTTGTATGTTTGTGATAGCAATGACCTAAATGCTTAAATAATCAAAATGTGATAATCTTCAACATGTACAAAACTGGAAAAAATTCTCATTAAAAATGTCAGTTAAAAAGAAAACTTAAAACTTAGAACTTAAAAAATAAAATGATTTTGGGGTGCCTAGGTAGCTCAGTTGGAAGCCTCTGACTCTTGATCTCAGCTCAGGTCTTGATCTCAGGGTTGTGAGTTCAAGCCCTACACTGGGCACCATGCTGGGTGTAGAGCCTACTTTAAAAAAAAAGACTAAAATGATTTTTATGCTTTCAAATAGGTTATTTTCTTCTAAAACATTCCAGAGTGTGCGTGGAGGAGGGAGTACGCATGGGCAAAATAAAATGTTTAATGAATGAATATAAAATTTTTAAATCAATAGTACTTAAAACTGATGTTTAATTTTTTGAAAAGGTAATCATAGCTTATTAAATATATTTTATAGAAGCAAAACTATTCATAAGTTTAGCATTCAATTACCATCTAGTTGCCTGGATGAAGAACAAACATCACACTTCACTCATGCTATATTTAGATCCACATATATACAAACTGAAGAATGGTATGCATTATTTTAATATTGCAAAATATTGCTCAGCTGCTGTGTTTGCTACTGCAAACACCATGCTAATTTATGAGTTCCTCTGGAACCAAAAATTGGAACACAAAGAGAAGCCGGAAAATGAACACTTGGCACTGCTGGGAAGCAGTAAGTCTTTCTACAAGCATCTATTGTAAGTTAATTAAAGATAAATTAATTAAATTATCTTTTCTTTACCTTAGTGCTCTGCTGCTCAAATCACTCTTACACCCCAAAGCAGCTCCAGCACAGGCGGCTTCGTGACCACGACCCATCCAGGGGGCAGCTGCCTTTGGGTCAAGGACACGGACCAAGACATAAAGCATTTCTCCAGGCCTGAACAGCTACTGACAAAAGCAGGTATTTAGGTTTTAAATTAGCATTTAAACTAGTGTTAAACCAAACTATTGCCGTGTTGAGTATGAGTTCCTCTGTGACAGAGCTACCCACTTGTTCTTCAGTATGTGGTATGTAGGGTGGTGTGGTGTGTGTGTGTGTGTGTATGTGTATGCAAGACTCTCAAGCATGCGGCTCAGGCCAGTGTCCCCTCTGTCCGGATCCAAGAGCAGCACGGCTTGGGGTATCTCTCTTAAATTTTTAGTCTGAATATATCCACCTGTTTTTTAAGGATCTGTTAAATTAATTATTTTTACTTTTTTCCCTAAGTTTTTATTTTAATTCCAGTTAGTTAACATGCAGTGTTATGTTAGTTTCAGGTGTACAAATTAATTTTTAATTATACAGGTAATTTGTGAACGTATTTCTTTATTGCAAAAATATTTTAAACATTAAAGGTAAGGCTAGGGCGCCTGGGTGGCTCAGTCGCTTAAGCGTCTGCCTTCAGCTCGGGTCATGATCCCAGAGTCCTGGGATTGAGTCCTGCATGGGGCTCCCTGCTGAGCGGGGAGTCTGCTTCTCCTTCTGCCCCTCACCCTGCTCATGCTCTCTCTCTCTCTCTCTCATTCACTCTCTCTCTCAAATAAAGAAAATCTTTAAAAAAATAAAAAATAAATAAAGGTAAGGCTAAAATCCAATTCTTTCATCCCCTCATCCCACTGTTCTAAGTTTGGCTATAAGTTCAGTACAAATCGTTCCAAATGGGTTACATCATGGTAATAGCTAACCCTTGTGACATAAATTTACATAGTGCTAGACATTGTTCTAAGCCTTTTACACCCATCATCTTTTTTAAATCCTCACAACAACCTCGTGAGAGAGCTACCTACATACATTCATATATTTACTTACAGAGGATCTACAGCTGTGTGTGTGTGTGTGTGTGTGTGTAACATAAAATGAATCCTACTTAAGGTTTAGTCTTGAAACTTACTTGTTTTTTTAATTTATCTTGGAGCCCCATTCATGGCAGGACATTTAGATTATACTTTCCTTCCTAACAGCAAGAGGTGCATGAAGCAAAATTTGCTTTGGGCGGGAAAACAAGTTTCCTAAAGTCCTTCGGAATGTTCCATTTGCTGAGAAATCTAATTTCTTGATTTCTAATTAGTTTCAGCTTCTGAGATCCACAGGCAATTAGCCACCAGGTGAAAGGTGAGCTGCACAGCTGGCCGAGGCAAAAGCTTCCCTGG
Source organism: Neomonachus schauinslandi (assembly GCF_002201575.2). Taxonomy (NCBI): domain Eukaryota; kingdom Metazoa; phylum Chordata; class Mammalia; order Carnivora; family Phocidae; genus Neomonachus; species Neomonachus schauinslandi. Next base: position 143,309,342 of record NC_058408.1, on the reverse strand, counting down.
GCAAAAACTCCAGTCTGTTGGGCATCGTTTTTCTCCCCCTAGACAGCTCTATAAATGAAAGCAGTCCCACCAGGCTATTTCAGGATGACTTCCTAATAAATAATAGGAAGGAGCAGAAAGGGTAATGTCCATATAATTATTCCTTAATTGAAAGGCTCCTCCTCCCCCAGACTAAGCTACTAGAGAGCCCAAGGTAATCTCATCTTCCTCTTCGCCCTCCCAGCACCAGGCGCCAGCGCCGTGAGCAATTCTCTCTCCAGCCCTGGGCTGTCAGAAACTTTCCCTAACTCCCATTTTGTTCTCCACCTCATAAATCGATAAATCTCTCCCTAAATGTAACTTTCAACTTGGTATTGGAGGAAAATAATCTAAGTATTTCACACTAATGAGTGAGTGGCTGATACCTGCCCTTCGGAACTGTCCAAAATATGTCTTGTTTTAATCCAGTCTCTACTTGGGAAATTGAGGCTCTTTGGGGCAGACATTGAGGGACAGAGTGAACCCTCAGATGGTTACTCCTCTTTATTGTTGTCAGTAGGAAAGACAGATGAGCTCATTAGTATTTACAATGCATCATACAAGCCAGAATCAGGGAGAAGTGCAGAGCGAGGCTGAACATAAACAAAGTGAGCATCATGAACTAACCAAGGCTGTTGGGACCATAAACCTGCAAGCCAGGGACGAAAGGAGGAATGGAGCAAAATATGCAGAGATTTAATGAAAACGGATATGTTTATCCTTTCTTCTTTGCAATAGCAAAGTAGAATTCAACTCCCTTATAAATCAAGGGCTTGGTTGTTAGCATGCTAGAACTTTTCTGTTTCTTCATAAAAATAAGTACCAGGATAATTTTTCTAACACTTATTTGCCCCCAAATTCTCACTAGGGGAGTTTTCCACCATCACCCAGAGTCAGGAAAATAAAATTCTTGCACACCTGGGCCATCAAGGTTCTGTCTCTAGATAATTCCCCATGGTTTTAAGGCTCTCTCCCCCTTATGCATAAAACAGCTTTGTAACATTCACCCCAAGCAGCTCTAAAACATAGATCCAGTACATTTCACGCCATTGTGCTGAGTTTAATCAGCAGAAACGTGATGTGCACAGACTTTGTGGGATCAATTTTGCCAGGGACACCCACACCCCTCCCACAACCACTCTGGCCACCCCTCTTCCCAGAGATCACACACCCCAGTTCTCTGCCTGGTCCTCACTATTTGAATGAACCCACTGGCTTTGGTCCCCCATGGCCTAGGCAAGAAGGACATGGGTCCATGCTGGCCTGCTTACAGACAGACCAGACTTGGCAGTGGAAGGGAATCCCCCACTCCCTCCAGATGGCTGGATTAGGTGAAACCTGCAGCACTCCGTGAATGAGTGCTGCTCATTATCCAATCAGCAGACAGTCTGGGCAACTAGAACCACAAAGCATCCTTTGATGAATCAAAGGCCCTGTATTCCTGTATCTGGGCCATGGCCATGGGGTCTATGCTAGAAAATGTGATGGGGGTGGAGGAGGTACATTCCTAAGGACCTGGACTCCAAACGCAACTGGTACAATGACAAGAGGAAGTATAGCCTGGAGGAGAGGTCATGACCCACAGCACTTCCAGAAGGAGTGGTCAGTTTATACAAATAAAACCCATTTTAAAGGCTAGGAGTCTTCCTAGTCCCAAGTGCCTTGGTCTGTCTTAGAGGCACTTACTGGTGTTTAGGCTGCCTCCAGACAAGCAGGTTCAAAGCAGCCTCTGCCTGGAACACGAAAGGGAAATCTCCTGCCCAATTCCCCCATTCCTACTGGAAAGTGTGTTTATTTTGTATTTAAAATACAAACTCCTGAAATATAGAAAATAAAGAAATATAGAATATATAGAAATATATGAAATATAGAAAATAAAGAACTCCTCCTGAAATCTGTGCTTGGGATGCAGGAATCTAAATTATTGGAAAGATGGTGCTCTATAAAAGCTCTTTTTAAAATTCCCTAGAGCAGTGGTCCTCAGACTTGAGCAAACACTGAAATTGCCTGGGGATTCCAAATGCTGGTTCTGAGACACCTCCAAGATTCTGAGGTTGGATCTGCATTTTAACAAGGACTCTAGAAGATTCTGAGCCAAGGAGTCCATGGGTCATAATTTTGAAAACACGTTGCCATGATTCATTAGAAATATCTGAAAAAGCAGCTTATAACTAAAATGTGTGTGGATTTAGTAAAAAAAAGAATCCTTCAATGTGTAAATCATAGAACTGTTACCTAATTATGACAAGAATTTCCATGGTTTCTGGGTGGGGAGGAGATGAACTCTACTGAGTCACCAAACTCTTAGTGAAGACTACCACATGCCAGAAACAGGGCTGAAGGCAAGAAACACAAAGGTGAGTAAGATGCAGTTTTAGCCCTCAAGAAGCTTGTTGTCCAGGGATGGAATTCAGTTGGGGGACGCTGCTGAGTTATTCACACTTTCTTCCTCACTGAGTCTAACTCCAACGAGCTGGGAAATCTTGGACAAGTTGTTGAGCTTCTCTAGGGCTCCATGGGAGAGAGAGAAAATAGGAGGGAAAGGATAACTTGACAATCCCTTGGGTTTCTTCCCACTCTAAAAATTCTATGATTCTATATACAGTCCCACTTAAGTAACTACAACCAAAACTCTTCCAAGTAAGTGTATATAAAAGAGTTAATTGCAAAAGATTTCATATCTTACAAACCTTTTTGAGAATGAAATTGTATCCTATTCAGGTGGTACTACACAGAATGGAAAACAAAAACTCATTTCCAGGAGTCTTAACCTAGAATCCCTCTGAAAGTTTCCCAGGAGAAACATAGTTCTTTTTCTGGATACACAAACTGTCATCCTAAAGTATTCTATATACGGCTTGGAATATATGCCTTTGAGAATACTGAGGTAATTTACACTACCTTTCAAACGAACTTTCTTTATGCTAAGTCATAGTGAGGACCAGTGAAAAGAAACCCCTTTCAAGCCTTATGGGACTTAAAGGTTTTTTGTTTTTTTTTTAAAGATTTTATTTATTTATTTGAGAGAGAGAGAATGAGAGAGAGAGCACATGAGAGGGGGGAGGGTCAGAGGGAGAAGCAGACTCCCCGCCAAGCAGGGAGCCCGATGCGGGACTCGATCCAGGGACTCGGTCCAGGGACTCCAGGATCATGACCTGAGCCGAAGGCAGTCGCCTAACCAACTGAGCCACCCAGGCGCCCGGGACTTAAAGGTTTTAAAAACAACCTCACCTTAAACCCATTCCATCCTAAAATACAGCCTTTAAAGCAGTACATTTCCCAGTAATTATTTGCTTCACAATGGGACTCACCAAGTATTTCTCTTAAATAAACTCTTCCCTGGCAACATAAATGAAAGGTCACACATAAACCATGATCTTTACACAATTTTTCAGAGATACACAATAATAACAGCTCATATTTATTCAGTGCTTCGTCAAGTGACAGCCTAAATCCTGGATGTGTTTTGGTTTATTAACGTTAGAAAGAAACTCCCAAGCTCGGTACTATTTTTCCCCATTTTATAGGTGGGAGAAATAGGTCCAAAGTGGTGAAATAACTTGTCTGAGTTCACACGACTGTACAGTGGGGGAGTCAGGAGCCTAGAGCCTATCCTTTCACATAGCAGATGCCCCATAAGAACAGAACCTAAAATACAGCAGATGCTAAAAAGGGAAATTAAGATCAACAGCTGATTTGACATGCTCTTCAGGCTCGTCAAGATGTTGAATCCTTGGGATCATCTATTTTGACCTTTGAGGTCCATCTAATCCTAACCTGATTGACATTTTAAAGTTAAAAACATAGTATCACTCTGACAGATGCAGTCAGGCTCCATTAAATTCAGAGCTGCCCAACCTTCTGTCGTGTCTGTACCCTCGCTACGAGTTTCGCCATATTCGTGTTATTGCCCAAACTACTTCATACTTAATTTTCCTTAATATTTCCATTGAAATCATCTACTTTATTTCAAAAGGATCATTTCATATCTTTGAATTCACTGGCTTGGTGCGCCAGTTATATTTTTTCCAACTAACTTTAAAATGAATATATAGCCACTTAAATTCAAAACCCATTCTGGGACCGTTTTCTTATGGCACTGGTGGCAATATATATACCATGGGAGAGACACACTGCCACACTGTGGCTTCTTCCAGAACAGTGAGCGTTAAAAGATATCAATGACAAGGTCTTTACTGGAAGCCAGTAGGAACCTTCTATTTTTTTTTTTTAAGATTTCATTTATTTATTTGAGAGAGAGAAAATGAGTTGCGGGCAGGGAGCAGAAGAAGTAGACTCCTCATTGAGCAGGGAGCCCGATGCAGGACTCAATCCCAGGACCCCGAGATCATGACCTGAACCAAAGGCAGACGCTTAACAGATGAGCCACCCAGGCGCCCCAGGGACCTTGTATTTATGAAAATGTCTTTACCGATAGAGACAAATGCAAGAACAAGTTTCCCCAGCCATCTGTGCCTTTTAAACTCCAATCAGTTGTCATGAAGAACTATGAAGAAATAAATATGCTCCCAAGGAACAGTATTTGCGACCCTCCGATGTACAGTTTGTCTTCACGTTAAATGTAATATGGCATATTATGAGGAATTAGATCTTATTACACTCTATTCCCCCCGCCTCCAAACCAGCATTTTTTTCTAATTGTCAGATACTCGGAATGACTTTGGAAGGAAAACTCCCACTGTTCAATGGAAGGCAGGGTTTTAAAGTCTCCACTGGTCTGGGAACTAAGTTACTGACACTTGGAGCCTCCAGATTCCTGTGAAAAGCAATTCCCATCACAGAAATGGCTTTTACCGTAGTGTGTCATCCCAGCGACAAGAACATGAAACACTGAAAGCAGCAACTATGGCCAAATTCCATTCACTCATTTTTCTTATCACCATTTTTTTTTATTTAAAAGCTTTTATTTATTTATTTGTCAGAGAGAGAGAGCACAAGCAGGGGAAGCGGCAGAGGGAGAAGCAGGCTCCCTGTAGAGCAAGGAGCCCGATGCAGGGCTCCATCCCAGGACCCTGGGATCATGACCTGAGCCAAAGGCAGACGCTTAACCGACCGAGCCACCCAGGCGTCCCTTTAGCATCCTTATAGAATCAGACTTATTCATAGTTCCTAGAGTCCTGAGAGCTGGTTAATCCCTGGAAAGAAAAAGGTGATGAGCCAGAAAATGGATGAATCACTAGTTAGGGCTGATAGCCATGAGGCCACATTTCCTGTTGACCTGGTAGGCAATTTTAGAATGTACTGAAGAAGCAGGAGAAAGCTATGTATCGGGGAGGATAAGGCAAGCATCTGATATTTTTCACTATAATTGTCATCTTTATTTCACATCTTAAAAAGGAATTTTGGACTCTAATAATGGAAAAAGGAGCTGCACAACCTTTTAGTTTTATAATTTATGCTACCATTTTACTCTGTTTCAGAGATAAATGACATCATAACTTTCTTAAATCAATTTAGGCTTAAATTTATTTTAGGAAGGTAAACGTGATCACTGATTATTCCATAGTAAGTTTGATTTCCACTCAGCCTCTCTTTACAAGACCACAGAACTCATTCCTTAAATTGAAATCCCATTAGCATCCGTTAAAATTATATCCAGAAGAACAGTCACCTTTTGCTTTAAGTGTTTTAAGTCAGCCTGTCAGTACAGTTGGGGGGTAAGCTCAAGGGAGTTTAATATAACTACTCGGCAGATTGGCCCATAAATCACATGATGTAGGCAAAATAATGACTTCGGGATTTCAGAGATAAATTGTAAAAACCTAAGGAAAGGGGCGCCTGGGTGGCTCATTCGTTAAGCATCTGCCTTCAGCTCAGGTCATGATCCCAGGGTCCTGGGATCGAGCCCCGCATCGGGCTCCCCACTCTGTGGGAAGCCTGCTTCTCCCTCTCCCTCTCCCCCTGCTTGTGTTCCCTCTCCCTCTCCCCCTGCTTGTGTTCCCTTGCTCACTGTGTCTCTATCAAATAAATAAATAAAATCTTTAAAAAAAACAAAAAACCTAAGGAAAGACAATGTAACCTGAAGGATAGACAGAATTTTGCCCCCACCTACAGTGCCAGAGATGCCAAATGTAGCCCACAGAGTGGTTTTTTCCCACCTGCATGGAGTTTGGGAAAATTGAGTTCATTGCTTGCATTTAAAAATTGGGATAGTTCGCAGAAAATGTGGGTTTCCACCTACACTGTTTTGTTGTTGTTGTTGTTGTTGTTGTTGTTGTTGTTTGGGCTTTTTTGTTTTTTAAATTTTTTTTTTTTTGAGAGAGAGAGAGAGAGAGAGGGAGAAGCAGACTCCCCACTTAGCATGGAGCCCGACTTGGGGCTCGATCCCAGGACCCCAAGATCATGACCCGAGCCAAAGGCAGACTCTTAACCGACTGAGCCACCCAGGTGCCCCTCCAGGTACCTACACTTTGAAAACACATTTCTGGGGGCACCTGGGTGGCTTAGTAGGTTAAGCATCTGCTTTCAGCTCAGGTCATGGTCCCGGAGTCCTAGGATGGAGCCTGAGGCCAGCTCCCTGCTAAGCAGGGAGCCTGCTTCTCCCTCTCCCTCTGCCCCTCCCCCCATTCATGCTCACTCACTCTCTCTCAAATAAACAAACAAAATCTTTTTAAAAAAAAAACACACACATTTCTGTCAACACTGAGCCCACCTCCCACAATGTCAAGGACAGAGGGAGCCAGAGAAAGATGGCAAGTCCACCTGGTGACAGAATTAAGAGAGGCCCTGGGAAGTCACCAATTCTGTCAGTGGTCAGACCAGTGCTCATACTGGCCACCATCCTTCTTAGGAGATGGGTAATGTTTGCAAACAACATGTTGCCAGATTAGATTGTCCAACTCTCCCGCACTTGCAGACACCACCAAAACTTTTCAAACAAGTTAGAAGCCAACTCAGAAGCTATCTTCCAGAGTTCCTGAGAGGCTGTTCAAGGGCAAGTTGGGGACACGTACGAATGAGCAACTACAAATGCTGAGATTCGAGACACACCATATCTTTCACTTCTTTAAATCAACTCAAATGCATGTAGCACCTGCTAAGTAAGCACCATCACCACACGGAGTATCTCTGTGACAGAGTAGGAATTTTCAAGCAGGATGACAGTGCACGGGGTGGCAGGGGACCAACCTTGCCTAGAGGTCCTCTACAGATATCACCATGAGAAGTCCTCTCTCCCAGGAAAGAAAGTGGACTTTTGCTCCCATCTGATGTCCTGGAAGACATCCCACCCACATTCAGGGGCCATCCAGGGGGACTGCCATCATGGACTGTGATTCAAAAGGGCATTAGGTGGGTATTGAGCCAGTGGCCTCGGCCTGTGTAGCATAGTGAACTCATCAACTAATCGGGCAGCAGCACAGGGAACAGGAAGGAGATAATGGAAATCTATGGCCAAGGGCTGTGGGAAGGAGAACCGAAGTGAAAAAAGCAACTTGCAGAGAGTACACGTGTGAAGAAAGTATCCGGAAGGAGGCACACCAAATGTGAACACTGACCCTCTGGGAGGTGGTCAGGGAACACAGAGGCATGAAGACAGCAACTATGGCTCACTATGTGAGCTCACCCAGTCTGTTCGGCTTCAGTTTCCTACAGCAAGCATGCATTGCTTTCATAATTATAAAAGCTTTGGGGCACCTGGGCAGCTCAGTAGGTTAAGTGGCTGACTCAATTTCAGCTCAGGTCATGATCTCATGGTCCTGGGATCGAGCCCCGCCTCAGGCTCTGCACTCAGCCGGGAGTCTGCTTGAAGATTCTCTCTCCTTCTCCCTCTGCCCCTCCCCCTCTCTCTAAAAAAAAAAAAATACATCTTTTTTAAAAAAACATTATTATAAAAGCTTTTTGAATAAAATATTTATAAAATATCAAGTATAAGATATTCTTATATAATACATGCTGTAGGTAGGAATATAGGCATTAAAAAAAGCTTATCTCTGGGTGGTGGAATGATGAGTAATTGTTTTCTTCTTTATAATTATCTATATCCTCCAAATGCTCTACTTTTATTATCCATAAAAAATAATAAACATTAACAGTATATTTGAAGATAAATTTTGTATCTTAAATCATCCCTCACCTTCATCCGCTCACCCCTAAAAATTGTAAATAAAACAGAAAGCTCCCACTGGCCTCCCTACCCCACCCTGCTGATTTCCCATATGTTGTTCCCCCCCAACACAACATTTGTCACTCATAGCTGTCCATCTCATGACAACATCTGTCGACATGGTCAGTAAGTGACATTTCAAACAATCTCAGCGTTAAGACTGGCTCAGAAGAAAACCTGTAGAGGGAGCAGGCTCCAGTGGGCCTCATGTCCCAATGTCTACGAGCAGGTCAAGTTCACTGTGCTCCCTCATTGCCCCAAATGTCCACATCCACTGTGTTGAGACGAGCTTCCACTCAAAGCACATGTCTTTGACTCAAAGCATCGACCATAAGGATATGAAGATGAATACAGACCATCCGGTAAAGAGCAATTCCCACCCAAGAAAAGTCCTATTTTTCTATATTCCCAGACTGGGGCTGTTGGAGCTTCCAGTAGCTTTATGTAGAATAAATTCTGGGTAAAGATTGTACAGCAAATCTGCACTAGACAATGAGGCCGAATAATGCACCACCCCAACTCATGAAACTTATTACTGGGATTTGTCCTAAATCCTATAAACCTCTGATGAATGTTCTTGATATGAATGGCCTACAGGTGCTTGGGAAATTTTCTCAAAAACTCTTAAACTCAGAAAAAATTACATGTGCTAAGTCCAAATGGTTACCAAGTAACAGAAACATGGAGTCACAATACAGTTTCTGTACAAAGTTGTGCAACTTGGTGGAATCTGTCTCATCACTTTAAAGATACATGAGGCAAAGGGAGGATGCAAACACACACACACACACACACACACACACAAGCGCATGCAAACAGGTCCCCAGCAAAGAAATGCAGCAGAGTGACATTGTGAGATAGAAATCATTGGAGCCCCTGGGTGGCTCCAATGTCAGTTAAGCATCCAACTCTTGATTTCAGATCATGATCTCAGGGTCATGCGATCAAACCCCTCACTGGGCTCCATGCTGGGCGTGGAGCCTGCTTAAGATTATCTCTCTCCCGGGGTGCCTGGGTGGCTCAGTTGGTTAAGCGACTGCCTTCGGCTCAGGTCATGATCCTGGAGTCCCGGGATCGAGTCCCACATCGGGCTCTCTGCTCAGCGAGGAGCCTGCTTCTCCCTCTGACCCTCCCCCCTCTCATGTACTCTCTCTCATTCTCACTCTCTCAAATAAATAAATAAATCTTTAAAAAAAAAAAAAGATTATCTCTCTCCCTCTCCCTCTGCCTCTCCACCACCACCAACCACCTCCCTCCCCACACACTCATCCTCTCTCTTAAAAAAAAACAAAGAAAAGAAAAAAATCGTGCACTCTGGCCCCATCCTCCCTCCACCGACAGTCCCTTTGGATCGTGAAAAGTGGGTCTCATGTCCCAAGGTCTGTGACCAGGTCAAGTCCAAAGAAGAGAGTCAACAAATTATTTGTTTCTAAGCTCAAAAGGCACAGTTCAAGTAAAAGACAGAAAATATCTAAAAAGAGGTGCCATCTGGCAGAAGCAGCTCCCCATCCTGTGCCCTCCCCAGCCCGCACCCATTCCCTTACCCCAGAGCTAGAAGAGGAAGGAGGCGGAGAGCAGAAGGGGAAGGGAAGGGGCTGAAGCAGTCTGTCTTTGGGCCCTGCTCCCAGAAGAGAAGGTGTGAAGGCTGGTGGCAGAGACCCAGATGCATCGGAAATCCCAGAGTGGAAAGGATCAAGCATCACCTGCCCCACATGGAACCCTATGTTGTCTCTTGTGCCACAAAGACCAGGAAGTAACAGCATAGGGAGGACAGCAAGGATGGTTTGGAACGAAGAGGGTCCTCCTGTCACAACCATCCCAAAGCCCCATAAAGGCAAGAGAAAGAGAACCATGCTTTCAAGGAACTCCTGAAATGTGGGGTCAACTCAGAGCCCTCTTCCCGGCAACTTCAATGCCCGCCCCCCGGTATCACAAGACTGGGTGTACCCCACCCCGGCAGACACCGCAGTAAGAGTTCTACTCTAGCTGAGGAGGGAAAGGGAGTGTTTGTCCTTAAAGCATTGAGAAATGACCAGGATTTGGAAGATCCAGTGGGAAGAGCCTCCGAGGGACCACCACAGGGTCTAGGGTTTTCTGCTTGGGGAGCATCCAGGATGAGCAGAGGCTGTTGGAGGGGCAGGGGGCTTGCCAACAACTACAGGTGGGAGGGATCTCTGGGGAGGATATGCCAAGCTCCCCATCCACCCCTTGCTTGGCTCCTTGGCCTTGCTGCTGGCACATAAGCCAGAATGGGATTGCCAGGGAGTAGGTACGGTAAGTTCTGGACCTGCCACAGACCGGCTAGGGGATGCTGGACAGGTAAATTACCTTCTCTGAATCACACTTTCCTGATGGTCAGAAAGGACACAGTCACCTCCCAAGGCCTTGGTAAAGCACATAAAAGACCTCAGTAAGTGGTAGATACTCCTATTTCCCTCTCCCTGACACCAGCTAGAACTCTCCTTCTCTTCGCAGCAGCATCCTCACGAAGACAGCTAACACAGTGGGGCAGAAGGGCCTGACACTTACTATTTGACTTATGCCCATGGCTTCTTCCCTCCTCAAGTCTGCATTTAACAAAACGCACATAACTCTTTATTGGCCTTAAAAGTACATAGGCCATGTGTGGGGAAATACTTTTTAGGGACTTACATCAAAAAGCCCTTAATTATTTATTGACCCTACTGTTTACCAGGCATTTTTGCAAGTGCTTTATAAATATAACCTTATGGCCCTAAGGGGTCCTCATTTTATAAACAAGGACAAGGAGATAGGATTAGGTCTGTTTTATGCATAAGTAAATTCAAGCCATTAAGTTACAAGAAGTTAGGTCCTTACAAACAACAATAATGGGTAATATTTATTAAATATTTACTATACACCAGGCACTATTCTCTTTACAGACATTAAATAGACATATAAATATGTATGTGTACCTGGCACATACTAAGCATGAAATGTGTGTTGATGGCTTCATATATCAGGAGTTCTCACCTGATTTCGCCAACAGTCCTAACAAGTGGGTAATATCCCCATGAGGGAAGCAGGTCACAGACAGGTGAAACCTGGTCACCTGGTTCCTTAGTGGTAGAATGAGGAGTTGAACCCAAAGAGCCAGATCTCAGCTACTACTTCTGCTGGGTCTCATAGCTGGCAAGAGGTAGAGGAAGAATTCAAACCCCACGTCTGTCTGACTCGAAAGCTCTCTACCACCTGATAATTTGCAAGAGCCATGTATCATGTACAGAGAGAAAATTCAGTCTGGTGGGGGCTGAGCCCACATGACCCCCCCCACACACACACTCCCAGGCCCTCTGGAATATCCGTCTGCTTATTCCCAAGTCTGAAGGTGGCAACTCTGTGTCAGACAGACAAACAAGGTAAGCCAGGCAGTTAGGATATAATATCCATGACCATCAGGCTCTAGGGTAATGCTGCTCTCAAAATTCAGACCTCCTAGTTGCTAAAGCAAACCTAGTTCGCTCTCCTAATGGATGTGAATGCTCCCTCCTCCAAACCCGCAGAGCATTTACTGCCACCTCTCATGGAATTGCTCATATTGTGACTGGCGTTATGGTTATTTGTAGAGTCTAGTGCCTCGAGAGCTGTATGGTTGAAGATGAATTGGCTGCTGTGTAAGAGCCATCTCCAAATTAACAGTGGCTTAGAGGAGGTGGGAGTTAGTTTCTCGCTCACACGATGGGACAGGCGCAGAGTGCAAGGGTGGAGGGTGGCTCTCCTCCACTCCGCTGCTCAGGGATCCAGACACCTTCCATCTGTGACTCTGCCATCCTCAGAGGGCTGCCTCTAACAGTCTACAATGTGCCAACACCTTGTCTACATTCCAACCCATAAGAAAAAGAAGGAAAGGGGTCAAGGAGAGCGCAAACCCCTGCCTACTAAAGGCAGAACCAAGTTAAAAGTTCTTTTACCATCGAAGAAAGGGGAAGCATACAATGAAAGAAAATTAGCCATCTCAGGTGACCATTTCGTAGGAAATACATTCAAAACAATGCTGTATGCATGCAGACAATATTTCTGCATCCAACAAAAATGTAGAACATGCCACCATATGTCAGACACTGTCCTAATCGTTGGGAATCCAGTGTGAGGCCTCTTACGAGCATTGGGATGAATAAATGAATGAGCCCTTTTATGGAATAACAATCGGGAGGTAAGACCATGAAAATTTCATGAAGGTAAATAATTTAAAATATGGACAAAAGTAAATTCTTCCCATAGAAGGTATTAGATAAAAACAGACACATTTAAAGCTGAATTCTTTGTGGCTTGCTAAAAAAAATATGGAAAATCAATTACAGAGAAAATAAACAAACAGACCTGATTTATTAGGCTATACTACCACCAGCGAAATATATGACACAGTCCCAATCCTGAATTTTTGCTTTAATGACTTTTTTTTGTATTTTACTCAAAGACACATTTTTACTTTTTCCCTATACAAAAGAAAACAAAAAAATTGTCATTTACAGGATAGATAAATACACAGGTCTAAAATTGAATTCTTTCCTTGTCTTCTATAAGATAAACATTCAAGGGATTTAATCTGGGAGAGGATCCAAAAGTCCAACTCCAATTTATTATTATTTCTAAATTATATATAAAGCACCACATAAAGCCTTTAATAATAATGTCAGTGGCACTGAGACTGGAATGCATTATTGTTTTCAGACATACACGTCACCAACTAGTCTTTTCTCATTTCCCAAATCCCGTTAAGATGGAATTTCCCAAATGGTGCCATCACCCCCCTCCACCTCTCATCACCATAAAAAAGTCCAACGAATGACCCATACTTCGCATTTTAACTGAAGTGCCACTGTAATATGAATAGTAATATTAAAAAGTGAAACGTTTCAATTCAAATTAAGAGATGCATGAAATTTTTGCACTGAATTAAAATGACCTTGTATTTAATTAGTATAAAGTTTTCTGAACTTCAGCTTTAGGTTTCAAAGAGGTAAAGGTATTTGCATTTTCTTCCCTCGTGTTGTTAACTTGTGATGTTTTTCTCTGCACGCACTGCTTTGGAGAACCTGACAGTTTTTCCTTCCTCTCCCTGGCACCTGGACACTGTCCTTACACAGCGTTCCGTTTCTGACAGCAACAGCTGGGTCCATTCTGATAGCTTTCTTCCCTCAAACTGCTTTAGACTTGACTCGAGTAATAATAATTCCTACGCACTAAATAAGAGTGTCTCATCAAGAGGAGGCAAAGCATTGTCTCTTAGAACTTTGTAATTCTCACTTTACGTAACTGAATTGTGTGCATATTTATTGAGCTAGTGTAGGGAAACTATTTGGCGGTGTATCTGGCACATAGTTACTGTCTGTTTAGGGCTTACTAAATTAAGGCACAGTTCTAAGTCCTGTGAGGAATACTGAGACTCATTCATTCACTAAAAATACTAACAGATCATTAACCATGTATGTGTACTTATATATATGGACGAATATATTCATTCAACATATATTTATGGAGCAACTACTATGTGCCAGGTATCAGTCTAGGTTTGCAAAAACAAACATAGTCCCTACCTTTCATGGATTTTACAGGCTAGTGGGGAAGGCAGACAGCCAAGAACATGCACAACGTGCACAGATAAATGTAAAACTAATTATCAAATGGGATAAGTGTTGCAACCCTTCTATTATAAAGGGTGGGTTCCTGTGGTTCAATTTTGTGGTGGTGTCACAGTCAGACAAACACACCCCAACAGACAGAAGTCATTTCAATATAGCTCAGATCTCTGTCAAGGTAATGAGGACAAGGAAAGACGGAGAAATGATCCAACCAGGAGGCTGCAGAGGTATGATAATTAAATGCAATGTGGTGCCCTGGTTGGGATCCTGGAACAGAAAGAAGACATTAGTGGAAAAACTAGCAAATCCAAATAAAGTCTAGAGTTGGATTAATGGCAATGTACCAAGGTCAGTACTATGGTGATGGAAGGTGTTAACAACAACAGAAACTGGGTGAGGTACAGGGAAACTTTTTCTGCTGTCTTTGCAACGTTTCTGTAAATCTAAAAGTATCCCAAAATAAAAAGCCTATTTTAAAAAATCGTTCACATCTTTACTCGAATTCTCAAGAACTCGAAATGATATCTAAATACAGTGATAGTTAACACTTCTAAAAATCTCCATTTGTGATTTACTTCTTATATTAGCTATTTGTTGCTGCGTAACAAGTCAACCCAAAACTTAGGAACTTAAAACAGCAAATATTTATTAACTCACACAGGTTCTGAGGATCAGGAATCTGAGAGTGGCTTAGCCAAGGGAATCTTTCTCAGGGTCTCTGATGGGGCAGCAGTCCAGCTGCAGGCTGAGGCTACTGTCACCTCAAGGCTCAGCTGGGACTGGAGAATCAGATTTCAAGGTCACTCATGTGATTGTTTGAATGCTTTAGTGTCTTGCTTGGCTATTGGCTGAAGGAGTAAGTTCTTCACCACACCAGACTGTAAATCTAACTCTTCCAAAAAGAAAGTATATTTAAAAAGAAGTAGCAGCTAGATTCCCTAGACGCTCTCCTCAACTTCATAGTCAATCATGCAGGCCACCTAGGGGTGTGTTTTATCCCCTAAATAGGGAAACTCCCCTCCACACAGGAAAGTGATGCTATCTGATGGAGTCAGTGTCTTATTTTTACTTAAATTTGTGTTTTTCTGATTGAGGTTGAGTACCTCTTCATACACGTATCATTCATTCAGTTTTCTCTTTTGTAATTTGTCCATTCATATAATTTTCCTTTTTTTCTTAATTTGTTTTCTAATTTTTTCCATACTGATTTTTAGATATTTGTCTCTGCATCCTAGAAAGTGCTTTTTGTTTTTTCAGTCATAGGTGTTGCAAATAGATAACCAGCAAATAGATTACCACTTTTAACAGTGGTCCCTAAAAGTCCATTTTTAATGCATTCAAGTCTATCTCTTCCTTTATTGTATATAGTTTAAGGGTCCTGTTAAGAAATACTCCCCCACTCAAGATCACAAAGAATAATCTACATGTTTTTCTATAGTGGGGCAATTTTATCTTTAACTTTAGGTCTTTAATCCACCAGCATATGGTATGACATGAGGATCCAATTTTGTTTTTCCTCCCGATAACAACCCAATTTTCCCAAGATTATTTACCAAATCCTCCATCTTTTCCCTATCTGTATAAAATATCAGGTTGCCATATATATAAGGTCTATTTCTGGATGCTCTTCTGTTCCATCGGGCCTGGGGTTTTTTGCCTCATTCTGTAATACATGTTACTATCTGGTATTATAAGTCTCCCTTCTTTGCTCCTTTTTTTCCTAAAAATGTCTTAGCCATTCATGAAGCTTTATTCATTTATCAAATCTGTAGACTCAGTTTATTAAGCCCCCTTAAAATACTCTTGGAATTTTAATTGGAGTTGATTGCATTTATAGACTACGTGAAAATCAACAGTTTTATAATGTTGTCATCTCCTCCCTAGCTCTTCATTTATTTACATCTTATTTTATAGCCCTTAATAGAGTTTCAGATTTTTCTTCTTAAGGGTCTTGAGACTTTTTATTACGTTAATTCCTAGAAACTGTATAGGGTTGTGGGGCTTGGGGTTTTTTTTCTATTTTAATTGGTATCATTTTTAATATTTTATAATGAGTTATTTATAGAATATGTGTTAAAATCTCCAACTATAATTCTTGATTTGTGCCTTTTATCAGCATGTAACACCTTGCTTTGTCTTTGAGATATATTTTTTCCCCTACATTTGTTTTGTCTGATACTAAAATTGCTACTTGAGCTTTATTTGCCTGGTGCATCTCTTTTCATCTCTTTATTTTCAATTTGCCTGTGTCCTTTTGTTTCAATTGGGACTTGGTAGATAACAGCAAATGAATATGTCTCTGGATCTCAGAATTCTCTCACTAGCCCATCCTTGACCAGAGTCCTTGACCTTTGGCGGCCACCCTTCACAGAGTTCCTGCCCCTCAGATGTCTCCTAACTGTTCTGAGTTCACCTTACTCCCTTAAGTCTGAGTGTTCCTTGGCTGGTGATAGCTCTCCAGTAGGAAGAAGAGGCCCTACCTGTGCCACTTCGGGTGAATTGGGGTATGGAGACAAAAGTCCCTACCTAGACTTTCCAGGTTCAAGCAATTCCTGCCTGGATACCCTCTGGGGTGGGCAGTGATAGCAGCTCTGGTCTCATGGAGGTGGGCACTCAGATCTATCAGTGTGTCTATTTGTCTGCTTATTGATGAGCTGCCCCAGCTTGTAAGCTTTTGAGCAACCCAAGTTCTGGTCCAGCCATACAAGCTAAGCTTTGTTATTGCACCGGGGAATGCCTCCCAGCTACCCACCTGGTTCACCCAGGGCAGTGTGAGGAAGGGAGAAACCCCCCTATAAATCTCAGTCCTAGTCCATCCTGGCTTTGGTTCCTTGCCCTGCACAACTGCAAACCCCATGCCCTGCACCCAATGTTCCCCTTTCTCCAAAGAGTTTAGGGTCCGTTGCTGAGTGAGGCTCTGAGTACTATACCCTCTGCCCATCTCCTCTTGGTCACCTCCAGGGGTAGGATCAGAAATTGTTGGTTTCCTTGACCAGAAGACAAACTGAAAAGCCTGTAAGAGGTGTATTTTTTTCTTGCAAGAAATGGTGCAACTGTTTGTTGCCTATAAATCAACTTAATTTAGGTTTCAAGCCTATGGTCAGGCTAGTGGGAAAATACAAGCCCTTTCTCTCTTTATTTTCAATAGGTGATATATTTGTATGGCTCAGAAATAAAATATATATAAAGTAATGCTGTGAAAATCTCCTTCCTACCCTGATACATAACCACCGATACTGGTTTCTTACGCATCTTTCCAGGATTTCATTTTATATATATATATATATATATATATGTATATATATACATACATATATATATATATATATATACACATACATATATATATATACACACACACACACACACACACACAAGCGAGCATAAGAATGCACTCGAATGCATCCGCGCGTGTATACACACACACACCACACACACAATTCTGATTTGCTCCCTTTTTCCACAAAATATGGCATACTGCACAATCTACTCATCATTTTACCTTTGTTATCTCCCTTAAAACATCTGTAGATATTTTATATTTGTAGATCTTTCTCTACAGAGAGGTTGGTCATTCTTTTCTGCTGTCCAGTATCCCATGGCACGGAGGACTGGGGTTTAACTAAACCATCTCCCACTGACAACCACTGAGGCTGTTTGTGAACTTTTGCCATGACAACAATGCTGTACTGAATAATACACAGAGTTTGAACAATGAGGGGAAATGTAAAAACCAGCCTAGGCATTTCATTATGTGTTTCCCAGTGATTTCTTTCTCCCGCTGATGTTTCTTCTTGCTGCATTTTTCTCTTCCTGGAAGCCAAATGTTGATGCTTTATTGCAGTTTGCACATGGCTCAGGGTCATTTTAGCAGTTGGAATTACACAATAAAATAGAAAAATGTATATTTGTGGAAGTCCTAAAAGTAGCGACAACAGCAGCAAATGTCCCACTTGTCCAGCATCTTCTGCAGCCGTGAGTGCTGAGGGGGCAGGCTGGGGAGGACAGGGAGGCTCAGCACACAGGCACACAATCAGACGCAGATCCCTCCATTCTGTCCCAGCAGCCTAAGAAGCCCAGGGTGTGCCAGTCAGGCTGCTCTTCCCACGGCCAAGGAGCACCCAGAAGGCACCCAGGAATTTTTTCCTCCACCCACTGATGCAGAGACTGAAAAGAATGAAAAGCAGGGACTCCAACTGATACCTGCAGCCAGTGTTCAAAGCAGCATTATCCACAATATTCAAGGGGTGGAAGCAAGCCCCGTGTTCCCTGACCAGTGAATAAATAAGAAAATATAGCATATGCATACAAGGGCATGTCATTCAGCCTTTTTAGGAAGGACATTCTGGCAAATACTACAATAGGGATGAACCTTGAGGGCATTACAGTACATGAAATAAGCCGGTACAGAAAGACAAATACTGTGTGAGTCCACTGATGGGAGGTACCCAGAGGAGTCACACTCATAGAAGGTCAGGTGGCATGGCGGGCAGCTGGTGGGAGGGAGCAGGGAGTTACTGTTTGATGGGTACAGAGTTTCAGTTTTACATAAAGAGAGTTCTAGAGATGGATGATGGTAATGGTTGTAGAATAATGTGGATGTACTTCATGAGACTGAATTGTACACTTAAAAAATGGTTAGGATGGTGAGTTTTATGTGTATTTTACCACCATTTAAAAAAAATGTTTAAGAAGTAAGGGAAAAAAGAAAACATTGGCAACCCCTTGATTGAGGTCAGTCTTTGTGGAAGCAGCTGTAAAAGGGAGGCTTTTCCAATCAAATCCTGATTATTGAATATAATTGAAAGGAAATTCCTTTTTACTTTTTTTTAACTTGAGCCCTTCCAAAGCTATGTGGAACCTCTGGCCATATTTCTTGTCTCCGCAATTCTCTGGAACCACTCAGGAGGCACCTTCTCCCCAGATCCCCCCTCTGCTTCCAGCCCCTGGAGCCTCCTCCTTTATATGATGCACCGACTTACCCCTTCTGATAACAGCTTCCCCTTCTCTCCAGTCTGGCCTTTCTCTGCCCAGACTCAGAGTTATCCTTACACTTCTTCTCTCCCACCCAAACCCAATCTCACTGAAAATCCTCTGACCTCTACCTTCAAACTAGGTCCTCAGGCTAAAAGTCAAAATCCTAATCATGGCTGCAAGGCCCCCAACAATCTGCCCGTGACCTCTCCCTTTGCTCCCTCCCTACAGCCTCCCCAGCCTCCCTGCTGTGCTGGATATGACCCACCTCGGAGCCCTTGGAGCCTTCCTTCATACTCATGTGCTATCTGCCCGCCCGGCTGTGGCCCAGCTCCCTGCGAGGCTCATGCCCTCACCTCCCTCTGGTCTCTGCTCAGCCATGGCCTGTGTGTGAAGCCAAGCCTGACCACCCTTTCAAGGTAGAACACTCCTCCCAGACTGTTCATCTCCCCTAGCCCGCGGTTTTTTCCACGGTAGTTACCATATTCTAGAATACTCTATATCTACCTATCACTTATTTATTATGTTTATTGTTTATTATCTACCACTCTTCCCACTAGAATGTAGTTCTCAAGAGAAACAATCTCTGTTTTGTTCCGGGCTGCATCTCGTGTGCCTAGAATAGAGCCTGGCTCAGACTAGGCTTGAAGCAAATCTTTGCAGAATGAACAAGTGAATGAATCCAAACCTGCATCACAGGAGCCTAGATTCTCCCCAAAAGGCAACAGCAGGGCTCTTATGTCAGTCTGGGAAAGAGGAGTAAATCTCTCGCAATGACTTTTATCCCAGCATATGAATGCACTCTGGGGCATCTACCTTATAACACAAGTCTACCTAATAAGTGAAGATTATACCTTGTAAGTGAAGGAGTATCACCAATTTCAGTACCCAATTGATATCTCTATTAAAATCATATTTCTGCCTAGTAAAGAAACAGAGAATAAAAGATGCACTTGGCCCAAGGGAATGGCTTCCCCAGGTTGTTGCAAGGATGAGGTGAGAGCTTACATGGCGACAGCTTCTGGTGCCTGAAAGATATTTAGTGCTCTCTGAAAGGCAGATTTAGTTAATTCTTTCATTTCTCCTGAATGCTCCTCAGTGCTAATCCAGGGAGCACCAAAATATCAGACAGGTTGATACTAACGGTAGATGGGTTTAGTCTTTGATATTAAACAAAATTTATTTTCCGATGTTCTGCGATGTAGCTAAAGTTACAATATAAATTGTATAAATATGCATTTACCTAAGGAGAAGGAGGAATACATTGTGAGTAAAATAAATTGGAGTAAGACACTAGTGTGTGCATGGGTAAATAATTACATGAATATATATTTTTTTCAATGCATTAACCAAGAAGTCAACAGTAGTCAGGTTAACAGACAGTTGAATCAGGAATACAAGATTCAACTAATGGAAATTGTTATTAAAGAATTTTCTGATAGAGAGAATGGTGCATTCAATGCATCAATTTTTCTTAAAAGGTAGAACTAGGAAGCAAATTTAAATGGGTGAGGGTAGTAAGAGCAGTAACCTTTACTATAAGAAGAAAAAATCCTTCAGCCAATCCAGGTGGTTTATTTGATCCTATCAGGGTCTGATTTCTCTGGCTTTTTGGAAACTTTTCAAACTTTAATGTTCACTTCTTCCTTTGAAGGATGAAGTTCACCAACTCTTGTACATACTTAAAGAGATTAATTTTAAGCTCTCTCCTCTGATCTAAAATGTACACCACCTCCTCTCCTTTCATGTACAGTTCCCACAGGGGCACAAAAGGTTTGAAGAAGCCTCAGCTATTATTAAGGAAGAAATACATGGCTGCTGATCAGGCTAAAGAAATAAATGGGTCAAGAAGATTTAAAAATAAGCCCATCCATTAACTGTCTTCTATATGTCAGACACTTTACATCCACGAGCTCATTTAGATCTCTTAACAACCCTTAAAAGTGTAACTGTTATCATCCTTACTGTGCATTTTGGGACACGAAAGCTCCAAAAGGTAAGATTATATGATGACTAAGTGGTGGAAGGAAGGAGGTGAATGAGCATAGCAATCTGTTCCCAGAGCCTGTGCTCTCAGCCATGACCCTGCGTACCTTCCAACCCCTCAGGGAAAGGCCTTCCCCGGGCAGATGAGGCACTGAGCATTTCTCCCCTGGGATCAGGGAGAGGAGGAGCACACCAGCCCTGGGTGCACAGGGACCTCACTCAGGGTAAATGCTAGTGCTTGGAAAATGTTCCCCCCAAAGAGAGATGTGTCTGGTAAGACTTCTAAAGGCAAAGGTGTGGAAGCAGTTGTGGAAATGCATAGCAGTGGGCTTGCCCATGTAGGCGAAGGTCTGTTCAGTAGAAGACATTCTTGCCAAGTAGTGACTTGAGTGATTTAAAGCCCCTCAGCATTTTCCATGATGTGCCTTGTGTGTGGTTTTCTCTGGATTTCCCCAGCTAAGGGTTTATGATGCTTCTTGAAACCATTGTCAGTTTTGGCAAGTCCTCCTTATCTCTTCAAATACTGCTCCTGCCCTAGTCTCTGTCCTCCTTGCCTTCAAGGACTCCAAATACACATGTTAGATCTTTCATGATATACCCTATGTGTCTCAGACTCTTTCCTGTGGTTTCTATCCTTTTCCTCCATGTGCTTCAGTCTATTTCTTTCTAACCTAACCTTCTAATTCACTATTCCTCTCTTCAGCTACATCTTATCTGTTATGAAACCAACTATTCAATTCTATATCTCCAATTCTCTACTCCAAATTGTCATCTAATTTTTCTTTTTTTTTTTTTAAGATTTTATTTATTTATTTGACAGAGAGAGACAGCGAGAGAGGGAACACAAGCAGGGGGAGTGGGAGAGGGAGAAGCAGGCTTCCTGCTGACCAGAGAGCCCAATGTGGGGCTCGATCCCAGGACCCTTGGATCATGACCGGAGCCAAAGGCAGACGCTTAACGACTGAGCCACCCAGGCGACGCTGTAGGTGTGTTTTTTTTTTTTTTTTTTTTTATTTATTTATTTGAGAGAGAGAGAATGAGAGAGAGCACATGAGAGGGGGGAGGGTCAGAGGGAGAAGCAGACTCCCTGCCGAGCAGGGAGCCCGATGCGGGACTCGATCCAGGAACTCCAGGATCATGACCTGAGCCGAAGGCAGTCGCTTAACCAACTGAGCCACCCAGGCGCCCGTAGGTGTGTTTTTTAATTTTGGTTTTCAGTCATGCAAATTGGACATTGTAAATGAAAAATTACACAGAAAAACTGAAGCTCTGGGTGATAGCATCTTCCTTCCAAAAGGACTTGTTTTGCTTCTTGCAGGCCGTTCACATGGGGGCAAATCACCTTAACACAATCAGGGATTAAGCAGATTTAAATCTTCAGGGGTGCCTGGGTGGCGCAGTCAGTGGGTGTCTGACTCTGGACTTCGGCTCAGGTCATGATCTCAGGGTCTTGAGTGTCGGGCTCCGCACTCAATGGGGAGTCTGCTTGAGATTCTTTACCTCTGCCCATCCAGCCCCCCCCGCCCCCACTCTCCCCGCCCCCCCAAAAAATAAATAAATAAATCTTTAAAAAAAAAATCTGGTTTCAGTCTTTGTCAGGGCTGCTCTACTTCTGGTTCATCCCTGTCTAAAAGAAATCCTGCACTTTTTATCAGAATCCCTCCTCCTTGGTGTGCTGTAAACTCTAATTTTGCCCCCATGGTCTCTTAAAAATGCCGAGAGCTCTGCTGTCACCTTAGCAGTATCTCAGCCACCACCTGCTGCTTTGGCAATTACTTCAAGGGGAGAAGTGGCACCAAGTGTCAGACTTACTTTGCTGCACTTCCTTCTCTCTGGAATCTTGGTCCCTCGAGTCCTTGCTTCTTTGGTAGGTCTCTGCTACTGCCAGACATTATTTTCTACCTATCATATTTTCTAGTTGTTTTTAGTAGGGTGGCCGGTGTGCAATAAGCTAGTCCATCATTACTGAAAGTGGAAATCCCCCTCATGCCATTGTAACTGAAAAATGTGATGAGTTGGGCACTGAAAATGGGGGAAGGGAGAGCAACAAGGGAACAAGTGTATTCTGGAAGACAAGATTGCTCAGCAAGAGGAAACACTGGATGGGCTACTCGGCTCTCCCTCTTCCCCTCTGATGTGCATAATTTG
The DNA here is from genome assembly GCF_002201575.2 of Neomonachus schauinslandi. Lineage (NCBI taxonomy): Eukaryota > Metazoa > Chordata > Mammalia > Carnivora > Phocidae > Neomonachus > Neomonachus schauinslandi. Next base: position 143,286,488 of record NC_058408.1, on the reverse strand, counting down.
GATTTAAAAGCCTCTGGAAGGTAGATTAGAGAACCTGGACAGGTTCGTGAGGAAGCAGTACCTACAGCCAATAACTGTATTTTCTGAAACTAGAGCTGTACATTCAAGGGCAAATTTCATTTTTAAATAAGAGTAAATAAATGAAATGCCACAGATACTACAAAAGGAGTTTAAAATGTTGTTAACACTGGCTACATGAATCAGACCAAGTACTAAATCTTGATTCACCTGAAGGAAAACAAATGAATGCAACATAAATCATATACACCACACACATGGGATAACTAAAAACATTCTGAAATATAAAGCCTTTCCAGAAGATTTGGAAAGGCTCAGAAACTGTATCATGAGGCTCCCATGACCACATGGGCAAGTCACATTTAAATGATATCCACCGGTCAAAACAGTTTGTGGATTTAAATACAAAATGGCACCTTTTGGTAAACATATCCTTCTAGGTGAATCGGACTTGGAAGTCACTGTAGGTATGTTAAATGGCCACTGGGTTCTAACAGAGGAATGCCTTCTAGAATTCACATTTCCCACAACTGTCTGTTTCACTTTTTTTTTTTTCATTTGGTTCTTCAGTAGAATTAATTTTTGGCTTGAAAATAGAAAACCACTTCACTACCCAGCTAAGTAGCTGAGGTTTAAATCTACAAGTAATGTACAGTTTTGGTGGATACCAACATTGCTGTTCACGGAACAGAATCTTGAGGATGATTTTAAACCTTCAAAGAGGGTGTACAAAGACAAAGTCAAGTGAGGAACGTCTTATTTCCTGAGCAACTTCCTGTTTCACCTGGCCTTAAGAGAAATCTTACCTGTTCAGTGATTGATTTTAAAACTTCCCTCAAATGTTCACAAAGCTTTCTTTGAAAGGAGGCTCATCAAAAGGTTGATCTGACATGTCTGTCTTTCTAAACACACACACACACACACACACACATACATATCTATTTGGAAATTTGGAAACAATTCAAAAATCATCTAATATGGGATTAGTTAAGTAAAAATTGATTTAATTTTATAGAATATTTTTAATAACACAGAAAAATTCAAGAAATAATAAATGAAAAAAGCAAGTTCTAAACGTTATCATGTGATACCATTTTTATAAGGGAAAAAATGGTGTGATTTTTATTTTCTCATTTATGCTTCTCTGCATTTTCCAAATTTTCTAATCCAACACGGTAACAAGAGCTACTTCATATTTATACATTTCAGGGCCAAGCAGAGTTGCCAATAATACATTGATATAAAATGTGTTTCCAGGGGCACCTGGCTGGCTCATTGGTTAAGCATCCAGCTCTTGATTTCAGCTCAGGTCATGATCTCAGGGTTGTGAGATCGAGCCCCACATTGGGCTCTGTGCTCAGTGGGGGATTCTCTCTTTTCCTCTCCCTATGCCCCTCCCCCTCCACTTGTATGCTCTCTCTAAAAAGAGAGAGAGAGAGAAAGAGAAGAGAGAAAAGGAAAAAAATCTTTCCAAGGAGAAGCAAATGGTGCCACAGAAAGAGGTGTGGTCTAGCATGGGAAGACGTGAGTTCCAGTCCCAGCTTCATCACCCACTCCTGAGTCACTGTGGACAGGTCACATGGCCTCTGGGAACCTTGATTCTCTCATCTATAAAGATGGAAATGATCACCCCTGTCCTGCCTTCCTCCCTTAATTAGCACAAAGATCAAATGCAGTGAAGTTCATGAAAGCATTCTGCCACAGGGAAAGTGAAAGCCAAGAAAAGAAATAATTGCAACTTTATTAAAGATGTTCTTAACATTCTTCTGGGCCTGACTGAAGCTTATAAAGTTAAGGCTCTGTATTTTACAATGCACCTGTTCCCTCAAATACAGACATGGGACCCTGCACAGAGCACCAAAGCAGAGGACAGGTAGGTTGCACCAGCCAATAAAGAAAAAAAAAAGATATTTACAAAACCCACTAAAGTGAAGAAACAGCTGTCCCTGGCCCCAGTAGCACATTATCAACAGGTACATGAGGAAGGAAAAGGTAAGGATATTGTGGGAGATACATCCACATATGAAGGATAGGATAATTTTTTAGATGACTAACATACTCCTCTCCCTTCCGAATCCACTAAAAAAAAAAAAAAAGAATTTTTGATCAACCCTTTGAGAGATTTGTCCAAACATGGGAGGAACATAAGAAAAGCCAGAAGTAAAATCTTGAACTTGCATCTCATTTTTCCATTTTTGCTTTCTCTACTCCGACAGTTCCACCACTCAATCACTGTGTGATCTTAGACAAGTCACTCCACTTTCCTAATCTCAGTTTCTTTATCTATAAAATGGGCCTGTGCCATTCCTATGCGACAAACACTGAAGTGATGTATGAGGCTGTCATTCAGTTTTTGGGTTCCAGATGGACACAAATGGACTTGGACTCAGGAGACAAGGCTCTAACGCTGGCTTTGTTGTTTTCTGCAACCATGACCAAGCCTACCCCCACCCCCCACAATGCTCAGATTAGTTAGGACTGGTTAGGAGGATCCTGAGTCCCCAACTCCAGCCATGGTTCAAGCTACACACATCCTTCGTCCACCCAGACTGGTTTATATATAAGTGACCACCCAGCCTAACACCAACAGGGATGCACATGGGTTGTTGTTGTTGTTGTTGTTGTTTTTTCAAGATTTTATTTATTTATTTGACAGAGATAGAGACCACATGAGAGCACAAGCAGGGGGAGCACCAGCAGAGGAAGGAGAAGCAGGCTCACTGCTAAGCAGAGAGCCTTGCGGCTCCGACCCTGGGATCATGACCTAAGCCGAAGGTAGACGCTTAACGACTGAGCCACCCAGGCACCCCGACATGGGTTGTTTTTATACTTACAAATATAAACACAGTGCATTAAAAGGATTATTCACCACAACCAAGTAGGATTTATTCCTGGGCTTCAAAGGTGGTTCAACATCCACAAATCAATCAATGTGATACACCACATTAATAAAAAAAAGGACAAGAACCATATGATTCTCTCAATAGATGCAGGAAAAGCATTCGACAAAATACAACATCCTTTCCTAACAAAAACTCTCTGCAGTGTAAGGATAAAGGGGACATACCTCAACATCATAAAAGCCATATACAAAAAACCCACAGCAAATATCATCCTCAATGGGGAAAAACTGAGAGCTCTTCCCCTAAGGTCAGGAACATGACAGAGATGCCCATTCTCACCACTGTTGTTCAACATAGTGCTAGAAGTCCTAGCCTCAGCAATTAGACAACAGAAAGAAATAAAAGGCATACAAATCGGCAAAGAAGTCAAACTTTCGCTCTTCACAGGTGACATGATACTCTATGTAGAAAACGCAAAAGACTCCACCCAAAACTTACTAGAACTGATACAGGAATTCAATAAAGTGGCAGGATATAAAATCCATGCACAGAAGTCAGTTGCATTTCTATACACTAACAATGAGGCAGAAGAAAAAGAAACCAAGGAATCATTCCCATTTATAATTGTACCAAAAACCATAAGATATCTTGGAAAAAACCTAACCAAAGAGGCAAAGGATCTGTACTCTGAAAACTATAGAGCACTTATGAAAGAAATTGAAGAAGACACAAAGAAATGGAAAAACATTCCATGCTCATGGATTGGAAGAACAAATATTGTTAAAATGTCTATGTTACCCAAAGCAATCTACACATTCAATACAATTCCTATCAAAATACCATCAACATTTTTCACAGAGCTGGTACAAACAATCCTAAAATTTGTATGGAACCAGAAAAGATCCTGAATCACCAGGGAAATGTTGAAAAAGAAAAGCAAAGCTGGCGGCATCACAATTCCGGACTCCCAGCTCTATTACAAAGCTGTCATCATCTGGGCGCCTGGGTGGCTCAGTTGGTTGGGCGACTACCTTCAGCTCAGGTCATGATCCTGGAGTCCCCGGATCGAGTCCCGCATCGGGCTCCCTGCTCGGCAGGGAGTCTGCTTCACCCTCTGACCCTCCCCACTCTCATGCTCTCTCTATCTCATTCTCTCTCTCAAATAAATAAATAAAATCTTTAAAAAAAAAAACAAAGCTGTCATCATCAAGACAGACACATAGATCAATGGAACAGAATAGAGAGCCCAGAATTGGACCCTAAACTCTAGGTCATCTAATCTTTGACAAAGCAAGAAAGAATATCCAGTGGAAAAAAGACAGTCTCTTCAACAAATGGTGCTGGGAAAATTGGACAGCCACATGCAGAGGAATGAAACTGGACCACTTTCTTACACCATACACAAAAATAAACTCGAAATGGATGAAAGACCTAAATGTGAGACAGCAATCCATCAAAATCCTAGAGGAGAACACAGGCAACAACCTCTGTGACCTCGGCTGCAGCAACTTCTTGCTAGACACTTCTCCTAAGGCAAGGAAAACAAAGGCAAAAATGAACTATTGAGACTTCATCAAGATAAAAAGCTTTTGCACAGCAAAGGAAACAGTCAACAAAACTAAAAGGCAGCTTACAGAATGGGAGAAGATATTTGCAAATGACTTATCAGATAAAAGGCTAGTATCCAAAATCTATAAAGAACTTATCAAACTCAACACCCCAAAAACAAATAATCCAGTCAAGAAATGGGCAGAAGACATGAACAGACATTTCTGCAAAGAAGACATACAGATGGCCAACAGACACATGAAAAGATGCTCAATATCATTCAGCATCAGGGAAATACAAATCAAAACCACAATCAGATACCACCTCACACTGGCCAGAATGGCTGAAATGAACAACTCAGGAAACAGATGTTGGCAAGGATGCAGAGAAAGGGGAACCCTCCCACACTGTTGGTGGGAATGCAAGCTGGTGTAGCCACTCTGGAAAACAGTACGGAGGTTCCTCAAAAATAGAGCTACCCTGGGGTGCCTGGGTGGCTCAGTCGTTGGGCGTCTGCCTTCGGCTCAGGTCATGATCTCTGGGTCCTGGGATCGAGCCTCGCATCGGGCTCCCTGCTTGGCAGGAAGCCTGCTTCTCCCTCTCCCACTCCCCCTGCTTGTGCTCCCTCTCTCGCTGTGTCTCTCTCTGTCAAATAAATAAAATATTAAAAAAAAAAAAAAAATAGAGCTAGCCTATGACCCAGGAATTGCACTACTAGGTATTTATCCAAAGTATACAAACATAGTGATCCGAAGGGGCACATGCACCCCAATGTTTATAGCAGCAATGTCCACAATAGCCAAACTATGGAAAGAGGAAGTACAGATTGATACTCCTATTAGCAATGTAAGAAGTTATGTGCCCATCTTTTTTTTTTAATTTGCCATTATGAGCAGTTAAAAAAAGGTCCTACTTTTTACCTTCTAATTTGTATTTTTGAGATAAGTAACAAGGATGAACGTTTTATTTCAAGTTTACTAGTCTTTTTTAGTGAATTATCTGTTCATGTCCTTTTCATATTTAAGTTGCTAAAAGTTCACCATAAGAAAATCTGTGAAGCAATTTCTTCCATAGCTTAAAGGGGTGGGAGACTTAATTTGAGGCAGGAAACTAAAAAGTGACCACTTTCTTTTAAGTTGGTTGGGATTCACACTGTGCAAAACAAAACAACATCTATAAAATAAAAATGACTTTAAATATTCATTTCTCTTTGAGGCTTGGCCATAGGAATGTAATTCCAGTTTTCTGTGCATGATCATTCTTGCTATTCAAGAAAGCTTTCCTGGGGCGCCTGGGTGGCTCAGTTGGTTGAGCATCCAACTCTTGATTTCGGCTCAGGTCATGATCTCAGGGTCATGAGATGGAGCCCCATGTAGGGCTCCACACTTGGCATGGAGTCTCTCTCTCTCTCTCCCTCTGCCCCTACCCCCACTTGAATGCGCTCTCTCTTTCTAAAATGAATGGATGAATCTTTAAAGGAAAAAGAAAGAAAGAAAGAAAGCTTCCCAGAACTTTAAGATATGCCAAGAAGACTGTTGATGTTCTTCTCTCAGCACCAAAGAAAGCAGATGTTCTGAATTCCGACCAGCAGACTGGATTTCATTCTCTGCATAAGATGCAGCACATGTTTGACTAGAGATGCCCAAGGATCAGAAAACTTAATCTTCATGTTTTTTTCTGGGACTGAGACTTAAAATCACCAATTCAGAACTCATTATATTTGACAACAGTTGAGGTGAACTATCATTTTCAAGTAACAAGACATTGTCATCTTATAGAGAATGAAACTCCAGAGGGCGCAAGCGATAGAAAGTGATGACAGAGGAAGATAATGATACACAGTCGTCATCGAGAGCCCAAAGCTGTGCGAGATGCAGGTGTTGACAAAGCTGATTTGGGAAAAGGGAAAACAACATAGGGCCATCTAAGGTTTGATTCTGAAACTTGCTGGAAAATAAAAAGTGGCATCAGAAAATGAATTTTGAAGAAAGTTCGGAGAAAGGTGTTTGAGCTAAAAATAAATAAGGCAGGCACAGTCTCAAGGGGTAAGAAAGCAACTGTACATTGCAGCCCTGTTTCAAATACAAGACTAAAGAGTTGCCTGCCCAAATGCTGAATGCAGTAACAAAATCCCTCCCACTCACACACGTGACCAAAACATGACCTAAAGGAAGCTCTGAAGAGAATGATAGAAGAGGAACACTTCAAAACAGGCAAATGAAGGAATTTCCAGATGGCATCCAGAAAAGTCTACCTAGCAAAAGGGATCATGGGTCCCACTTAAAGAAACTGGTTTTGACACCAGATGATACCTTGGGGGGAAATTTTGTATCTTTTCACAGGGAAAAGTTTCCACTGTATTCAGAGGAACCCAACACATTAAATCCAGATCCTTGGAGTGAAGGTGAAGTCCCCTAATAGGGACACCTCATGGGGTAACTGAATTTTGAGGTTGCACCTGTGGCTCTGAGCGGCTCGCTGACCTCCCCTCGCCAGGTGATCAGCCACACATGAATGCTGGAGAGCAGAAGATAAAGCCATTCGCCCTCCCTTCTCTTAGCTGACGAATGTTCAGGTGAGAAGCCATACTTCTACCATTGCTATTGTGTCTGGGGCGGGGTGCCAGGTCGAGGACAATGTGGCAGAGGCTGCAGGTGCCAGCAAAGAGGAAAAGAGAAGGGTCTGCATTTCTGTTTGCCTCCCTTGAACGTCAGTTGAGGGCAAAGGATGGAATCCCGTTAGTCACTGCCCCCTGTTGAACTGTGCTTTTTGAATAAACACCTGAGACCAAACTGAGGCACACAGGCTCAGGGAGGCAGGGCCCAAATGGGGCGGAGGCCGGTGGGAGCAGGTGGGATGGGGCTCTGGTTCCACACAGAGGTGGGAGGCGCAGCTCAGGGCAGCACAGCCCACAAAGGAAAAGTCACTGGGGAGAATGAATAGCTGGCTTGGTGCATGGAGGGAGAGAAGGCAAAGCCGGAGAGAGGCTGGGGAAGATGACCAGGAGGACATGAGATTTAGAACGAAGGAAAGCCCCTCGGTGGGACGGGGGAGGCAGGGACGGCATTTGAGGACAAGCTGGGATGGCCAAGGTTTTGGGATGGACTGCGGAGCCAGGGCAGTGTCCAGGTGGCCCCGGGCAGAAGGAAAACTGGTAATGGAAGCAAGAATGGAGAGCCAGCCCAAGGAGGGTCAACCGGGCCATGGTCACTGAGAAGCTCAGGGTGGGCACACAGACGAGGCCACTCTCTCCAAGCTAAGATCAGATAGACCATCTTGCATTTATTCCTCCCTTCTCAATTCAGAGGGGAGTTGTGCAAACATCTATGTCCTACTTAGACCAAGATTTGGGAATCTTCATTAACAAGAGGTTTTTAGCCCTAAATCAAAGAAAACAGCACTTCAGGGGAAAACAAAGCAAATTATAATCCACAGCCCCTAAAACTTATCTTTTTCTTCCATAGGTATCGTTTCAAGATGTTTTGGCTTTTGCAATAATAATGAAATAAGCCTTGTGACTGCCTGGGCATTTGCAAACAGAGGCAGGCAGCCAATCCGCAAGTATTTGAAAGGACTTCCCCTATTTTTATTTTTGAGGTTTAGATGCACTTTTTTCAGCCTTGCCACTAACTGTGTGGCCCTGGCAAGACGGCTCGCTTCTAGAAGCCTCAGTTCTCTCATCTGTAAAATGGGGTGGATAACACCCACCTCCAACAGGCTCCTGTAAGGCCTACAGGAAAGAGCTAGAGCGTGGACAGCACCTAAACCGCAAGGCGTCCACACCCCCCAAGTGCCCACCCCAGCTCTAGGCCGGGGAGGATCGTTCAGAGATCCACAGCAGCCTCGTTCACCTGACGCTTCTCCAGCAGTCAGAAGTACCCTGCAAAACCTCACCAATAAAGACACCCTGGAAAGAGAAGCAAGCAGGTCTCAGAGAAGCAGCCAGCTCGGATCTGAGAGGCGGGGGAAAGGAATACAGTTCAGCTGGGAGCGAGCATTCGCCAATATTTCAGACTGTGCTGCTTTCAACAGGAGTGAATGCTATTAAATCACTACAGGAAGAAAAGGCGCCCCTAGAATGTTGTCTTTAAAACCACTGTAATGAAAATCATACTCAACACACTCATGTGGCTCTTTTTGCGCCTTTCACACATAACCTAATTTCTTCCAGCGCCCCGAGCGTGCGATGCCCTTGCCCACCTGACATCCTCCCACATGTCCTGAATGCACTCCCCGCCCCTTGTCACCTGGCTACCACCACTTACCTGTCCATTGGGCCATCTCCTCGGGAGTCCGTCCCTGACAGCCCCCTGAAGCGAGGGGAAGCGAACGCGGGGATGCATTACACCATTCTCCATACTTCTGAGTATGTGAAAACTTCCAGGACGCCTGGGTACCTCAGTCAGTGAAGCATCTGCCTTCAGCTCAGATCATGATCTCAGGGTCCTGGGACGGAGCCCCACGTTGGGGTCCCTGCTCGGGCGGGGGGAGCCTGCTTCTCTCTCTGCCTCCGCCCCTCCCCCTCCCCCTCCCCCTGCTCATGCGCGCGCTTGCGCACTCGCATGAGCTCTCTCACGCTCGCTTTCTCAAATAAATAAAACCTTAAAAAAAAAAAGAAAGTTTCCATAATACAGTCTCTTAAAAGTCACTTTTTAACATAAGAAATGACAGAAAAACACGGTGGGCCATCCCAAGTATACCATTTCCACCTGCCCATGAACCCGAACTGCAGCTCACCCTCTAACCAATTTACTAGCTCATGGCTGGGCCCTCGAAAATCCCTGGTGTGTTTTACGTGTCATCATACAGCTTCAGACATGCTGAACATATTTTATGGTAATTTCCTAGAATACTAAGCATGTATACTGTCCAAATTCGCTTCCCTTGACCTGAGACTAAAAGAAGGAAGTATATTATCTCATGAGCTCCCACTGAGGTTAATGTGAAGTCATTTTCTAAGTGTTCTGTGGGGCTGATGGGTTTGGGGAAAATCTAAAAGGGTTGGTGTTTTAAAGCAGGAAAACAAAATGTCCCAGGGAGAAAAAGAATTAAGAAGGAAAGACATGTTTTCTGGATCCTTATCCCAAAACGAGCTTAGAGAATCAGGGCATGCAGAGGTTACACACAGGCACCAAGCGTGCTGAGCTGCGTGAAGCAGGCAAATCAGCATTAGCACCCCCGCCCTGCCATCCCACCCCGACTGGCTCGACCGCCCCTCATTCTCCTTTCTAATGACCGCCACCTCTTCCAGGCTGCCACACTTCACACACCCGTGGAAGCCGCTAGCAGCCCTCAGCTTGGAGCAACCTGGCCCAGGGACAGGAAGTGGCAGCGAGCCGGCCACCAAGGCCTAGGTCTACCTGAGTGCTCCTGGTGACACGACAGTAACAGCGATCAAACAAGCGGCATTCTGGGTGTGGCTACGTGCCTGGAGCTGTCACACGCACGTTACTCATATTGCCATTTGGTCTCACAACTCTGAGGTCAGGGAATTTCATGGCAGTGAAAATGGACAAAAACCAAAAAACACTTTGCCTGCCGAGGCATTAGGGGGAAAATGTCTTGCACAAGGAGCCACAGCTAAGAGCCTGGACATAAAGAAAGGCAGGTGGACACCAGAGGTCTTTATGATGCTATCAACGTTTTATCAATTTAGAGGTGAAATGCCAGGACAGGGGCTCCTGGGTGGCTCAGTCGGTTAAGCAGCTGCCTTCGGCTCAGGTCATGATCCCGGGGTCCTGGGATCGAGCCCCGCATCGGGCTCCCCGCTCAGCGGGAAGCCTGATTCTCCCTCTCCACCCCCCCTGCTTGTGTTCCCTCTCTCGCTGTGCCTCTCTCTGTCAAATAAATAAATAATCTATCTTTAAAAAAGAAAAAGAAATGCCAGAACAAGGCTGATAACCTGCTGGAAGGAGGACAGACATCTCGGGGAGATGCTCTGCAGGGAGATGGACAACAGCAGGAACACCATGTTGGCACCTCAGCTCCTCAAGGAGCTAAATTCTATCAACTCCTCTTAGAGGACCCACCTGCGAACTGACTACTACAAAGCCAGGAGGCCAACCTACCAAGTGACAAGAACTATAACTTCAAAGAAAACCAAACACTCAGGGTCTGCAGTTCAGTTCACCCTCCTCCCAGACAGCAAAATCTACACGGGAAACCAAGTCTCCACCCAAGTATTGTTTGGTGAACACTGAGGTAGTGGGATGCCTCACGACACAGAAACCGAAAGCAATGGCAAGATAAATACCAAGGCCAATCATCCTGGGTTTCTGGACAGTCCTGATCACCAGCACCCTGTTTATGGTCAGACCGTATGTCATGAGTGACTAACTCAGCACATACGATCTTCCTGCCAGGATGGTGGTTATCTATCCTCTGCCTCATTGCCAAGGCTCTGTGTGGATCACATCTTTCCAATAACATACTTACCTAAAAAATCAATATAACCTGTGTAGTTTGTTATAATTATACTCTGGTTTTGAGAAAACACCCTTACTTGGTAGACTCAAGAAACGCACAGGTCTGTCAGAGCTGCAAAGTACTATCCCCTTGTTACACGTCAAGTTAACCAGCCACGTTACCATCATCAGTGTTGTGAGGACTCCAACCACCAACTTCAGACCCGGATGCTTTTTTTGTCCCATACTTCGCATATGAAACCCTTTCAGAAGGAGAGATTTGACCTTCCGCACCTAGGGAAAGTGAGGGTGTTATCCCAGATTAGGGCCTGGAGTGGGAGGTTCCCGGAGGGGATAAGCTCTTCCTGGGGAAAGAGGGAGGTCAAACTTGACTCAGATGCTCACATCTAGATTATGTTCTGGAATTTGGTGAAAGTTCTCACTTGAAAAAGGGTTCTGCTGCTTTTTAAAAGTGAAAAAGTTTTTTTAAAGTTTAAAAGTTTAAAACCACTGATCTGGATGGTCTTCCAAGGTCTCTTCCAAGTGTTAGATCATGTTTTGATTCTTAAAATTCTCTTACTCAGAAAATATTTGGAAAGTGCCTTACTGTGTAACAAGACTGTGCTAAGCATGGTGGTATCAATAGTGAACAATATGCTAACAAGTGCAGATTCTGCCCTCATGGAACCTACTAACATTTTGCTTTTTTGTTTTGTTTGAAGAAATGGAAGAGTAGGGCGCCTGGGTGGCTCAGTGGGTTGAGTGTCCGACTCTTGATTTCGGCTCAGGGTCATGATCTCGGGGTCGTGGGATCGAATCCCGAGTCAAGCTCCATGCCCACTTGAGATTCTCTCCATCTCCCTCTGACACCCCCTGCCCGTGCACATGCTCTCTCTAAATAAATAAATAAAATCTTAAAAAAAAAAACCTGAAGAGTAATATAAATTCATGTCCACAGGCAGAGTCACCAAAAAACTAATTTATGTTTCAAGTGTTAAAATAAAATTTCACGATTCCTGAAACTCAGCTGGTATACATTTCTTCTTTGGACATTGGCTCAAGTATTTCTTCTCCTCTGCCCACAATACTCAGAAGACATAGGCTGAATGATGCTGCTGAAACCAGCTGTAAGTTGAAAAATCAAACTAGACTGGATTTTATTAAGTATATATAGATAACATTCATTTTTCTTTATTTCATCACTTTGGGTTAAGTGGAAATTAAGTGAAAAGCAGTAGTACTAGGTGTAGAGACATGAAGGCCAAAAGGGAGTCAGTGAAACTGTATTCCAGCCCAATCTGCCACTAGATCTGCAGCCAGAGAAAGACAAGCACTGTTTGCGTCCTCAGCGATCGAATGAGGTGGCTGGCATGAATTATGTTGCCTGAGATCACGTGCAGCTCTAAAACTGTTCTGTCCTAATTCAATTATTAGGAGCAAATGCTATGAATTAACTATATACAGCAGGGACTCACAGTGAAAAGTAAATGAACGCTGAACTCACAGGCATATTTTTAAGGAAGACGAGAAACGTTTGCTGCTTTTTAAAAATGCAAGTACTATTTTATTCACACTAATTAGAATATATACACAAAAAATGTGTATCATATGTTGCTTTCAAAAAATTCTATGTTCCATGAGAACTATGTAATAAACAGTGTAAAATGTTTCTACCGCATAACAAAAGAAGAAAAATCAGCATTCCCATGTATTAGGAAAATATTTAAGATAATTTGAAGTTATAATAAAACAAAGTGAAATATTACAGAACAGTCTTTTCAGGAAGTAGATTTATAGTCTAGAAGCAATACATTTCATACTTTGAAACACTTTGGTATAAGTGAAATTAATACAAAGCAAAAAAAAAAAAAGAAAAAAAGAAAAAGAACAACAACAAAAAAAAACCAAGAAACTCTACTTTGGTTCTCACATTAATTGAAAGTTTAGCAACGAGGCAACTGCACAGCTAACTCAGATGACAAAATGGAAAGCCTCCCGTTTGCCCCCCAACGACCCCACTAGCGGACATGGATGTCCCGGGAGAGCACCTCCCAGGACTTCTGTGCTGCAGGAGCATCTCACTTCCACAACTACAGGCTCACCGAGCGCTTGAAAGGCTTCATAAGACCTCAGATTCAACCTGGAATATCAGCAATTTTGGCTACTTCCTCTTAGACACAAATGACCCCTCAGTAAAGCAGCTGGGAACTACAACTCACATTTAAAGTAGAACATAAATTTTTGGAAAATCATATAACTATGGTTTCTCAAGAAGTCCATACTTGAATAAAAGAACATACTACATTAATAAAAAAAAAAATCAAGTTTAATAGCCCATTGACAATAGGTCTTTAAGAAACAGAAATAACCGTCTGCATGCCACAAATATTTCTTCATTGATATCACGCATTACTTTGACAGCTGTACAACTAACCTGATCTGAGGAATTTTTAACTGCATCATTTTTAAAATTACATTTTCTTATCTATACTGTCCAAAGGTGGTACTGATTTTCTTCATTGGCTTTTTGTTCTGTAGGTTTTCTTTTAAATGACTTCCTACTTGTGAGAATTCTTTCTGAGCCAATGTTGATGAACCACTTTTCTGTCATCCATCACAGGAGCAAAATGGGAATGTCCTCTGAGAGTTTTCTCAGCAATGTAATTTCTACTCCAACTTTCTGGAAAGACAAGAAAGTCTTTAAGAGAAAAAAAGAATCCTTGGTGAACTTTGCAAACTTATAGGAATAATATACTATGCACTGTTGTTCCTTCCTGAAGTAAAAGAATATTCTGTCAGGTGCTCAGCTTTACCACACCTGCACCATGAACTGCCTCCAAAGAACCAGGCCTGTGAGCACAAGGCCTCGGGGCTTCTGAAGGGACAGAAGTGCGGCTGGGAGTGTTCAGTGAGATTGACTAGTGTGGTAGACCTTCAGAACAAAACGAGTATAGAAAGTAAAAGAAAAAATTTCTGTCAAGTTCATGTGAGGCTTTTTAAAGAACAATTCTAAAAAGGACTAAGGGAGATAAACATAAAGAATTATTCAACAGAAGTGCTCTCCATTTACACGAACCATGTATAGAACTGTCGATATTCTAAATTAATTATTTTATAGTATTAAAACAGTATCAGGAACTTAAGTTCTTGCCCAAATTTTATAACCAAGTATAAGAAGAAAGAAAACAATGAACAGTGAACAATTATGTGTGAAATTAAAGGTTCTTAGGTTTTCTTATTAGGTGATATTAAAATCCTAGAACTACACTGTTTGGGTTTTGTTTTCCTTCTGTTTTGTGGAGAGAGACTGTCAGGGGTACTTGAGTCATTTCAAAATTCATTTGGAACAAGAGCCAAGACTTATGGTATACTGAGAACTTGCACTGAGACAGTAAAATCTATCAAGTTACAATCACTAAAACACCATATTTCACTAAGTGTAAGACACCATCAAATGTAAGATGAACCATTATTTTATGTACCCATGCAAAGAAAAGGAAAGATGCTCAGGATACAGAGTCTAAAAGGAGACAGAGACCACCTCAAAAAGTGGGGACACTGGATGGCTACAGCCTCAATGAGGGGTAGAAAAAAATAACCCTTCCTCTACAAGGGACAGCAAAGAAGTCTGCACACGTCTTCCCTGACAATGGGAAGAAGGGGAAAAATATTCCTTGGTATTTGAACGGTCCCCCAGCCCTGCCAGCCCACAAATTTTGTGGTCTGAATTCACACTAGCAGCATAGTCCAAAATACGTCAAGCAGAGAAATTAGTTTAAGAAGACCCAAGTTGGTAATGACCCCTCCCTCCCGCACCCCCAACCCACCCCCCCCAGTAAATGGCAGAAAAAAATGCAAATCATCTCGGGAAGAACTCAACTGCCATCCAGGCAACAGCTGATTAGAGGACACAGTCCAAATTTAAATATAAAATGTAGAATCTGTATGACTTGAAATCAGTGAAATATGGTAGGCAGATAAATAAGTCTATAGAAGAAATGTCCCAAAGCCTAGAAAACAAATACTGGGTACACTTATCGTGATGAGCACCAAGTTATGTTTGGAAGTGTTGAATCACTACATTGTACACCTGAAATGAACTTAACACTGTATGTTAACTACACTGGAATTAAAAATTTTTTAAAAATCAATTTTCCCATCAAAAAAAAAAGAAAACAAATACTAGGCATATAAAAAAATGTCAAACCAGAGCATTTCATAAAAACATCAATGACAAAAGGATACATTTCAATATATGGCACAGGCAAAAAAAAAAAAAAAAAAAACTAAGAAAAAAGTTAAATCCCTCTCTATTCTTCTAAACTATATTCTTTTAAACTTTAAAGTTAAGTGAAAAACAAAACCATTTAAGAACAAAAAAATTTAACCATAATTATTGAAATAATAAAAAAATTTTTTTTTTAAGATTTTATTTATTTATTTTTACAGAGAGAGAGAGAGTGCGCACAAGCAGGGGGAGTGGCAGGCAGAGGCAGAGGGAGAAGCAGGCTCCCCACTGAGCAGGGAGCCCGATGCGGGGCTCGATCCCAGGACCCTAGGGATCATGACCTGAGCCAAAGGCAGTTGCTTAACCAACTGAGCCACCCAGGTGCCCCAGGCCTACCTATTTTTAAAACATGCTCTCTACCCACCCAACCCCCAAAAGCCAAAGCATAAGCAAAAATAAAAGGCAAATGTCAAACTGGAAAACAACTCTGCAGTGACGAAGTGTTAATACCCTTAAAATATCATAACTATAAATCAGAAACAAAAATACCCTACACCACACCTCCACACCTTTTGCTCAAAGGCCAAGACTAGACAACTGACAAGAAAGACAAATGGCCACCAAAATATACCAAAAATGTTCCATGTCACTAGTGACGGAAATATAAACTAAAACAATGATAAAAATTCATGGCTATCAAATCAGCAAAATTTTAAAAAATGGTAATACCCAATGTTGGCAAGGATACAGGAAAACCAGCACTTATATCGACATGAAAATTGAGCAACCTTTCTGAAACACAACTTAACAACAGGTGTAGATCAAAATCCTTTGCAAATGTGCAATATTCTTAGATTCAGCAATGCGACATGTAGGAATTTATCCCAAACAGATATGTGCAAAAGGTACATGCAACTATATGTCAGATTTATAATAAAGTTGGAAAAACACTAAACACCCAACAATGGTAGAAAACTTAAGTACTTTAATAAATAATAGAACTATGAAATGGAATACAATGCAACTGTTAAACATCATGTATCACCAAAGCATTGTTTGTATTAATAAAAGATTAGAATAACCTAAATGCCCATCAACAAGGAACTGGCTAAAAAAACTATAGTGCAGCAGTCAATGGGATACTACATAATCATTACAAAGAATGAGACAGCTCTTATGTTCTGATAGATCTACTTCTCTCGGTCTGAAATGATCTTCTTTCCCCAGATACCCACCTGGCTTACTTGCTTCAATGACACGTTACCAGTGAGAGTATCCCTCAGCATCTTATATAGAACAGCAACTTGTCCCATCCTAAGTGCGCTCCCTCTCTCCCTTACCCTGCTGCTCTATTTGTACCATCTGGCACACTGCAATGGTTTATTTACTGTCCATCCTCCCCCAGGGGAAAGAGGATCCTATCTGTATCAGTGCCCATACTCCCCTCCTTCATCCGCCACCGGGAAAGACGCATCCCTGCTCCTTTCTTAAGGCTAAACGCTTCACTTGGCCTTGGCCCCTTCCCACACTACCTTTTCAAGTATTTCCCTGCACAATTAGCCCCTTTTACTCTTTCCTTATCAATTTCACCCCTAACACTGGATCATTCTCAGTAGCAAACAAACACACCTTAATATCATAAAATGTCCCCATCTTATTTCTATTATCCTTCACAGCAAAACTCTTTCCTCTCTGACCCTTACCTCTCCTCCACCCACTTTACCTCTGCCATGACATGAAAACACCTTTGCTCTCAAGGTCACCAATGATGTCCTATGTTTGCCTCAAGCCAATGGCCAAGTCTTGGTCCTCTTCTTCCTTAGCCTCTCTCTCAGCAGCACTTGGACACTGCTGACTACTCTCTCTTGAAGCAATCTTCTCTCAGCTTCCCTGAGATCACAAACCCCCAAATCTTCTTTCACTTAAATGGCTCCTCCTTGTCCACCAGACCTCTTCTCTTCTCCACTTACACACTCCAAGGTGATCTCATCCTGTTTCTGGTTTCAAATGGCCACATATATGCTGATAACTGATTTTAAGATCATTACCTTTAGCTCTGAGCTTCAGACCATCAGCTCCAGGACATCAACTACTGACTAAACAGAACAGAACTACAGATCCCCATCCCCACACCTCACAAAAAAACTATGCTCTGTCCGCAAGCCTTCTCAGGAAAAGGTACCATAATCCACCCAGCTGCTCACATCAAAATCCTAGGCGTCATCCTCAACTTCTTTCCTTCCTCCTTCATGATGAGCTTATCTGGAAGTCCTGGACTTCCCTCCCTCCAAAACATACCTATGCTCAATCATCTCTCACCACCCCTATCATTAGAGCACCCGTCAATGTCACCACCAGCCTCTTAACTATTCTTCCTTCCTCCCACTTGCCCAGCAGTCTGCTCTCCACCCAGCACCCAGAGCATTCCTTCTGAAGTCTAAGCCAAGTCATATCACTCTTCCCATTAAAACCCTTCATGTTTCCATTATACTTCGAGTAGAATGCAAAGGCCTTGCCAGCTTTCTCATAATCAGACCCACCCAATACTCACTCCTCTACTCCTGTGCTCCCCTTCATTTATTACCCCTAGCCATACTGGCCTGCTTTCTGTCCCTCAAACGTGACATGTCTCTTCCCATCTCATGACCCTTGCAGCTGCCCTTCCTTCTGCTTGGATCGTTCTCCCCAAATCCTCAGATGTGCACCTCCTTCTCATCTTTCAAATTTCAACTCCAGTGTCATCATCTCAGCAAGGTCTTCCCCAGAAGCAACCCATCACTCACAATACCTTCCTATTTTATCTCCATAAGACCTATCAATATCTGAAATTTACTTACGGATTAGAGCACAGGTGTACTATTGATCTCCTCCTGGTAGAAGGTAAATTCTTTAAAGGTGAGAATACTATCTTATTTTCCACTTATCCACGGCATGAAAACTGGTGCCTGGCACATAGTAAGTACCAAATAAATATTTGTGGACCAAATGAAAGACTATTTTGTAATTGAAAATCTGAACTGGGGTAGCTTTTGACATTACCTTTAGTTTATTTTAGTACTGTAATACCAGAAATGGTGAGAACAGATAAAACTGTATCAAGAGTCTGATTACAAAATGGCTTTTCAGACCTCTTACCTTTCTGTTGACTAAAACTCCCTAATATACATTATGAAATGATCTAAGTGTACATTAATGGAAAATTGGCTAAAAAAGATGGAATATAGCCACATTACATTACTATGTAGCCATGAAAGAGAATGAAAAAGATACAAGCCAATATGGAAAGCTGTGCAAGTTATAAGGCTGATCAAAAACATCAAGTTGCAAAAAAATACGTTCAATGAGATCCCTTTGTTTTTACGCGCACGTACATTTAATTGGATGTACATGGGGCAATCCAAGGAAACCCTACTGAAAGTGGTTATCTCTCCAAAATAAGAAGGTGGAGGCTGAACTTAACATTTATTATTTGAAAATTAAAAAGTGGGGTGCCTGGGTGGCTCAGTCGTTAAGCGTCTGCCTTCGGCTCAGGTCATGATCCCAGGGTCCTGGGATCGAGCCCCGCATCGGGCTCCCTGCTCAGCGGGAGGCCTGCTTCTCCCTCTCTCACTCCCCCTGCTTGTGTTCCCTCTCTCGCCGTCTCTCTGTCAAATAAATAAAAATAAATTCTTAAAAAAAAAGAAAAGAAAATTAAAAAATGCCAGGAACGGGGCACCTGGGTGGTTCAGTCAGTTAAGCATCTGCCTTCGGCACAGGTCATGATCCCAGGGTCCTGAGATCAAGTCCCACGTCAGGCTCCCTGCTCAGCGGGGAGCCTGCTTCTCCCTCTGCCTGCCGCTCTCCCTGCTTGTGCTCGCTCTCTCTCTGACAAATAAAGAAAAAAAGATTTTATTTATTTATTTGACAGAGAGAGACACAGTGAGAGAAGGAACACAAGCAGAGGGAGTGGAAGAGGGAGAAGCAGGCTTCCCGCTGAGCAGGGAGCCCGATGCGGGGCTCGATCCCAGGACCCTGGGATCATGACCTGAGCCGAAGGCAGACGCTTAATGACTGAGCCACCCAGGTGCCCCAAGAAATAAAATCTTTAAAAAATAAAATAAAAATAAATAAATAAAATAAAATAAAATAAAAAATAAAAGGATTAGATATAACTGCCAGTGTCCTTTCCCCCTTATTCGTGTCTTAAATGTATACACAGGGCCTGGAACCACAGGAGCCATCTTATAATTATGGATTAAGAGCTGACATGCAGATAAAAAGATGCCAACAATGTGTGAATGTCCAATGACATCATTCAACAGATAAACCCTTCCCGTTACACAAGAAAAATAAACCTCTATTCATTTAAGGTACTGTGAGTTGGATTCTGTTACCTACAACCAAAGGAATTCCTAACTGATATTCCTGGGAACATCTTTTAGAAAAAACCGAAAATAAAAGAACTCAAAATTTTATGCAGAATTAGGAAGAAAACTGTAACATGTCAGAAATATAGCTTGCAAACCAATTTCCCTCTTTAATGTCTCTATTCTGAATTTTTTTAAAAAAGAAAAAATAAACACTAGGAAGAAACAGAAAGAAGAGAAAATTCTAGTCAACATCAACTCCATAAAAAAGACTTCAGAGGGGCACCCAGCTGACTCAGTCGGTGGAGCGTGTGACTCTTGACCTCAGGATCATGAGTTCCAGCCCCACGTTGGACATAGAGATTACTTAAAAAAGAAAAAAAAAAAAAAAAAGATTTCAGAATGAAACATTCAGATTCTATGCACACAATAAAGATAAACTTACACAGTGACACTGAAGTCCAATCAATGCTGGGGCTGTTCTGGACTAATGTTCATTGTTCGATAAATTTCTTTAAGTAACAACAGGGCAGTATCTTCAGATTCCCTATCACAAAGAAAAGAACATTTTTACTTAAGAGACCTCTATGCATAAAGGTGGAAAATGCAGACTTTGTTCTATTCAACCCTCACTAAGAAAGGCAAATGACAATACAGTTAAGTGTCGTTTTCAAGCTGTCCTTATAAACTGGATGGATACCGATCAGCTACAAAACAGCTATGTTGCAATCCTCCATGGTGACAGGATGGCTTTTCAAAGTCCCTACCACTCCCATTCTGTGAAAGGTATCCCTACAAAATCAGTGTGCGAGTACCAAAGGCCTTTGGTCAAAGAGAGATGATACACTGCCATCTTGTGGATAATAAAGGGGGAAAATAGATTTTGAATATATGGCAGTTGTAATTATATTCCAACATAAATGATAAATCAGTTAAAGAGTCTCCCTAAAACTGCTCTATGTGCTAGCACCTAAAGGCTACATGAATGTTATCAAAGAAGAAACCACTTACCAGTAGCATAAATGACTCTGAAGAGCGAAAAGATATTCATTAAAACTCTCTATTGGCTTTTCTTGAAGAACGTAGTCAATTCGGCGGCCTCCGTTTAGCATTCCAACCTTTCCTAAGTAGTCCTCATCCTTGGAAAAATCTGGACTTTCAACAATCTTTTCTGCTAGAATTTAAACCATTTCAATATCAAAGTCAGTCACTTAATCATTATCCTTTGACTTTAGCTGACTTTCTGGGCTCAAGAGAATATCGCTTGACACACGTAGCAACCTGGGGAACTACCAGGCTCACTTCCCATTCCTCCAAAGAGCCAGGGGAAGGAAGAGGGGCTGGTTACCCGAGAGAGAGGAGAAAGAGCCAACGAGCTGACAAGTTTTGAAGAAAAGGGGTGAGAGAGCATTGTAGAAAGAAAGGAAACAGAATTAGAATCGGAAAGAGTCAAAAACATCATGGCACAATGACCTAACAATGCAGATAAAGTCTATAATACAACAACACAGGGAAACAACAACATCAGGAAGATAACTTCTTACAGTGGGTCTTTAAAATGCTTCAATACAAGCTTTGCTCTCAACACTGATATTCCACTCTGGCCTTGGAAATCTCAACAAAAACTTAAGATTGCAGAGTAAAAAGTCCAGCAAATAACAGGCAAAAACCGGGCGCCTGGGTGGCTCAGTTGGTTAAGCGACTGCCTTCAGCTCAGGTCATGATCCTGGAGTCCCGGGATCGAGTACCGCATCGGGCTCCCTGCTCGGCAGGGAGCCCGCTTCTCTCTCTGAACCTCCCTCCTCTCATGCTATCTCTTTCTCTCAAATAAAAAAAAAAAATAAAAAATAACAGGCAAAAACCCAGAAAAAGACTGACATGCATTTTGAAGTAGTTTATCCTAACAGACTTTCCTTTATAAAAGAACCTCTACATTTTAACAAAAAAGACCAGAAAGGAAAAGCATCATTAAATAATTCATAAGTATTATGTTTACAAATAACACTTGTACTAGAAAATGCCTCAAATGTCAAATTTACCTTCAACTACTTGTTTTTCTTCTTCTTCTTTGATTTGATTGGCCACTTTTTCCAGTTCTTCTTGTAGCTGAGTTGAAGAGGTGTGAGCGCGGGCAAACTCGTTTAATGTCTGCCAAGCACTTTTCAGGGAGCTAATAAAACCCTGCTTCAAATCAGATCCCATACGAGAGAGACTGTCTTTCAACTCTAAAGAGATTAAGATGACACATCAAGTCAGTCACTGGATAAAATTCTGTACCACAAAAATTAAAACAAAAGTTAACACTCTTCTCAGACAGGATAAGTCCTCTCTTAAAAGCCAAACACACAGAGTTTCTCAGCCAAGAACTCTCAGCATATTAAAATGTTTTGTAGAGGGACGCCTGGGTGGCTTAGTCAGTTAAGTGTCTGCCTTGGGCTCAGGTCATGATCCCAGGGTCCTGGGATCGAGCCCCACAACAGGCTCCCTGCTCAGCAGGGAACCTGCTTCTCCCTCTGTCTGCCTCTCCCCCTGCTTGTGCTCACTTTCCCTCTCTGACAAATAAATAAAATCTTTAAAAAAAATGTTTTGTAGAGTCTTATTCTGTCATTTTTTTTAACAACTAAAGCCAAACCACCCAAAATGTATAAATTTCCTCTCCACAAAAGGAAAAAAAAAAAAAAAGGTGGGAAGGAGGAGTTCAAATAACATAAAAACGTAGGCATATTCATGTACTTTTTTCCTGTAAGTTAAAAAATATGTGCCCACAGGATTAAAAAGATGACAACTCTTCTAATCTGTAATGGTAAAATGGTTTCGACAATTTGAGATTCTAATACAACCACAATATAAACTTCTGATTTAAAAATGAAGAAACCCCTGCCTTTTCTACTTTTGTCTAATAAATCCTATTTGAATTCAAGGTACTTGAGCATCAAATTTCCCATTTTAACTCCAAAAGAGTTAAATATTTTTTAAAAGCACGATGTAAGAAAAAAAAGAAAGGAAGGAAGAAAGAAAGAAAATCCAATTTTCAATAAAAGGGTATGATCAGGGGCGCTTGGGTGGCTCAGTTGGTTAAGCGACTGCCTTCGGCTCAGGTCATGATCTTGGAGTCCCGGGATCAAGTCCCGCACTGGGCTCCCTGCTCAGTGGGGAGTCTGCTTCTCCCTCTGACCCTCCCCCCTCTCATGTACACACTCTCTCTCTTTCTTGCTCTCTCAAATAAATAAATAAATCTTTAAAAAAAAGGGGGGGGGTATGATCACTTTCCTCCTTCTTCTCCACTGCACTCCCATCCTTTCTACCCAAACCTTTAAACCTATGGAAGATACATACCATAACAGGCAAAAGAGAAACATAAACCCCATTTGGAATTATTACTGATCCATATGTTTAATGAACATTTTTAATTGGGAAAGTTTATCTAGTTAACAAGGAATTAACAGCTCATTTGACTTAGCATCAAGTTTATTTCTTGTTGGTCCTTAATTCATGTGTTACTCTGCTTCCCAACTCCAAACATTATGACGAAATTCTATCAAAATCCAAGCATCTCATCACTTTAGTACTGACTTCCCCCATTCCTAAGTATCTCAACCATTAGAATGCCTTATCAAGGAGAAAGTCATCAAGGAGAAGCAACTCATTCAAAACTTTCTTTATAGCTCTTCTGAACATTTAATAAACAGGTTCTAAACACATCAGGCACTTAAGTAACATTAATTTTGTCAGAAAGGATCTAGTGTTAAAATTTTCATAATTCAATTACAAATGACAGGAAGGACATAATTCATTAGGACTAACAGATTACAAAATGAGAGGAAGGAAACAAGTTATTATAGTATTTGCTTCTTACCTAAATGAAGTCTTTTTCTGCCTTTGTGATGTGGAATGAGAACCGCTTTCAGGTCCGAATCTGGAACAATCATAGGCTCTAATCTATACGCCACTGGATCAAGCTGTAAAAAAAAGAATTGTAAATTTAGCAAAAGCTCTTTTATCTTGAGTTATGTATCTTGATTAGGCAACAAAACAGGTAACTACCAAACCAGAGATTTTTATTTTTTTCACAAGTTATTCAGCTACTGGTAATTATAAGACGACTTCTAAATTTGTGAGTAAAATTACTTTGCAAGCAAAGCAATAGAATTATTTCTTTGAACAAAGGCTTTCTGGTAGAAAAGTTTATTGGACAGTATCAGACTATTCTCTGTTAGGACAAAGAGTTGAGTTGTACATCAAAATCAGAGTTAGTTCCTAAGAAATAAGAATCTGAGAATCTGGGGCTCCTGGGGTGACTCAGACGGTTAAGCGTCTGCCTTGGGCTCAGGTCATGATCCCAGCGTCCTGGCATCGAGGCCCACATCGGCTTCTCCCTCTCCCTCTGCCTGCTGTTTCCCCTGCTTGTATATCCTGTCAAAAATAAATGAAATCTTAAAAAAAAAAAAAAAAAGAATCTGAGAATCTTAGGATTTACATAGGTTTCTATGTAGGTATTTCATCTTCAAAATAAAAAGTAGTTCAAGTCACTCACTGGATGATAAATATTGAAGAATCCTTTACACGTAGGAAGCCTGTAGTTCTCATCTATCCTATCCACTCCTCGAATAGTGAGAAACATACCAATTGGAGATCCCAAGGCAAAGAAAATCTCTGGCTCAAAGTCTAATGAGTTGTAAACAACAGAAACCTAGAAAGAATCAAAAAACAATATAAGATCATCATTCCAATGTCATATTAAAAAAAATTCAAAGTTCAAGCTGGAACTGCCCTTAATTAAAAGCATCTCAACACAGAGGAAGCCACTCTAGGTGTGTCCTATAATGCTTATAATCACTGTCAGCTATTTCAATGGGAGAAAAAAATTCTCTTCAAAATCTTCATAGACTATTACATCCCCTGTCTATACTTCTACTTGTTGTCCAGCATAATATACACAGTATACAGTAAGCATTATATTTATTATAATCATAAATACCATTAAAACTGCAGACTCTAGATTCAAACTGTCTGGGTTTGAATCCTGGCTCCATGCCTTACTGTGTGACCTTGGGCAAGTTTCTTAACCTCTCTTGCCTCAGCCTGATTCCTCATCTATAAAATGGGGATCATAACAATGCCAAACTCATAATGGGGTTGAAAAATAAATAACCCAATCCACATATAGCGCTTAGCACAGAGCCTGGCGTATTTTAAGCATTCAACAACTGTTACTTCTCTTAAAACTACCATCTTTGTTTGTTCAGGCAAGTTTCTTTCCAGTAGAAAAATGCTTTGTCCCAAGAAAGCCTCTGTTTTGGCAGCTTGCATGTAGCCCCTCAGCTCACTGACAATTGCCTAGAGTAAGAGAAAGCACCTACATTCGTGGCACTCTAAAGTTTACAAAACTCTTGTTTCTTGCTCAGTGGCAGGATAGAGGTCTTTGTCACTTGAGTATCCTGAGAACGAAGAACAATGAACAGCATAATCCAAGAGCACGACAGAAGCCCCCTGAAAGGGGGGGGGTACAGCAAGATTATCGCGTCCACTTCTCCTATGATGACACTGAGGCTCAGATAGATGACGTCACTCACCAAAGAGCACTCAGCCAGTGAATGGCAGAATGAGGACTCCCAAATTCCAAATCCAATGCCTTCTACTACACTAGGCTGCCCCTTCTAACAAAGTCTAGACTGTACATCCCTTGGCTTGCCCTCAGATTTGCAAATTCAATGGTTTCTGCTACTGATGAGGGCCACAAAGGACACGCTCTCAAGATTATGCATTTCCCCCAGCTCCAGATTAAAAAAAAAAGAAGAAGAAGAAAACACAAAGTTAGGAGAAAAATTACCAACTGGAAAAGGTATTTACAACATAAGAGCTAATATCCTTAACATACAGAAATTCTTAAATATCCGAAAAGAAAAAAAGAAACTCAGTAGAAAAGTAGGTAAAATCAACACTTCACAAAAGAAAAATGCCTAGAAGATATATGAGAAAACATCTAACTTCTCTAATGCTCAGGAAGACAGTGAGACACCATTTTCCCTACAAGGTTATCAGAGAGATAAATGAAGTTATTAAAAAGAAAGTAAAAATCTTCTGTTTCCATGAAAAAGTCATTTCTTCGGAAGAGAGTGAGGAAAGTGAGAACACTACCTATCTGTAAAGGAGAATGATAGCACCAGTGTTAGTGAGGAAAGAGAGGGGTCAATCTTATAAACTGCCTATGAGAGTACAAACCGGCACAACTTTTTCGGGGGCAAGTAGAAGTAACTACCAGAATTTTCGTGTGTACATTCTTGGGCCCACCTACCCCACTTCTACTTATTTAACTGAAGGAAATAACAAAGAACGTGAACAGAAAATTGGTTTAAAAGTGTTCAGCACTGGATTGCTTAAAAGAGTGAAAAACTAGAAACTGCCTACATGTCCAACGTTATGGGTGAAACTGTATCCCCACAAAAAAGACACACGTACCAGTACCTCAGACCTTATTCAGAACTAGGGTCTTGACAGCAGTAATCAAGCTAAAATAAGGTATTTAGGTGGGCCCTGATCCAACACGATTGGTGTTCTACAAACAGGAGAAATCTGGCCACAGAGACAGACACACAGAGGGACGATGACGCAGACACAGGGAGGAGCACGTGAAAACGGAGGTCTGGAGAGCTGCATCTACAAGCCAAGGAGTGCCTGGCAAACCGCCAGAAGTGGGAAGGGACCAAGAAGGGTTCTCCACTGTAGGTTTCAAAGGGAGTGTGGCCCTGCTGACACCTCGCTCTTGGACGTCTAGCTTCTAGAACTGAGACAATAAATTTCTGCTGTTTAAAGCCACCCAGTGTGGGATACTTTGTCACAGCAGCCCGAGCAAACTAATACATCCAGTAACAAGTAAATGACAAATCATTATCTGTCCAAACAGTAAAACAAAGCAGTCATTACAAATGACAGAAATATTTACTGACATGGGAATATATTCATAATACAGTGTTTGAAAACAGCAGCATAATGTTTTGGTAAAACATTATATGTAGGATTTCCCCATTTTTGTTAAAACATATAAATACATGCTTAAATAAAAGTCTAGAAGACCTTGTTCAAACAGTTCACAGGGGTTGGTTCTGGCGAAGGAGAGTTATGATATCTTTTCTTTTCTCTTGCTTAGGCAGCTTCTTGGCTTTCTGGCAATGAATGATGCACACAGGCTACTGTTTACACTGCCCCACAACCCTCTGGGTAACAGACCCTACTTGCCCACACTGGCCTACCCACCGTGGAAGTGGCATGTGACTTGGGCTGGCTCAAACAACCCTGTGCCCCATTCCCCAGGCAGTACAAATTGGCCAAAATGGACCTGTAACTCAAACCAGGTCAAGCATATTTTCCTAACTGGACCTACCAGGGGAGATTTCTGTTCCTCTGTGGTCATAAAGCTACAAGGAGATGAGCATACAGACAATGACACTCATGATTCCAGGTTCATGGAGAAAGCCAGCTCCCGGACAGGGACACACAGTGACAGTGTCCTGGTCACACGGAGCCCCTGGCTCCACAAATCCCATAAATCTTCTATACTCTGATCCTTCACAGTTAAGCGAGGAAATATCTGCCCTTTATTTGCTAAAGTATGTTCAAGTTGGGGCGCCTGGGTGGCTCAGTCGGTTAAGCATCTGCCTTCGGCTCAAGTCATGATCCCAGAGTCCTGGGATCGAGCCTCACTTCAGGTTCCCTGCTCCACGGGGAGCCTGCTTCTCCCTCTCCCTCTGCCTGCTGCTCTCCCAGCTTGTACGCACGCACATGTGCTCTCTGTCACATAAATAAATAAATCTAAAAAAAAAAAAAAGTTCAGGTTTGCTCGTATTTAAAAAGAAAGACATTTTTAAAATGCAATCTTTATCAATGAATTGGGTTTATTAAAAGCTTGAACAGACTATTACAAACATCCTGTTCCATTTTCTGCCTTCTTTCAATCAGTCATGAATTCACTTAGGATAATGGAACTTTACAGACACAACTATAAATATACTGAAAGTAACAATGTCTAAAAAGATTTTAATACTTCTAAGCCATTGAGATATATTAAAGTATATTATTAAATGTAGCACTGTCAACTCCTTGGTCGATTTTTATAGAAATCTTTCTGAAAAAGAAAACAAATTTTTTCTTCAAGGGGAAGAATTGTGCATACTAAAAAATGTAAGGTAAGTGAATGCAGCAAGCTTCTCTCACAGAAATTTAAGTATATAGCAGTCCCCCCTTATCCAAGGGGATACATTCCAAGATCCCCCGTGGATGCCTGAAACCTCAGATAAGACTGTATTCTATGTACTTTATCTCTGCCGATATGGACCTACCTATGATAAAGTTTAATTTATAAATTAGGCAGGGTAAGAGATTAACAAAAACAATAAAAAAAATAAAACAATTACAATAATATACTATAATAAAAGTTATGTGAATGTAGTGTGTCTCTCTTGAAATGTCTTCTTGTACTGTACTCAGCCTTCTTCTCGTGATGACGTGAGATAGAAGGCCTACGTGATGAGATGAAGCGGGATGAATGACATAGGCTTTGGGATGTAACGTTAGGCTACTACTGACCTTCTGACCATATGTCAGAAGGAGGATCATCTGCTTCCTGACCACAGATGACCATGGGTAACAGAAACCACAGAAAGCTAAACAGCAGGTAACTCGGGACAACTGTGTTCACATGATTTTCCAACTATTGCCATTCCGTTGCTAATAGCTATGAGACACTAATGTTATAAAATAATGAGTGGTGGAAAAAATAAATTTCAAAATAAATATTTTTTTATTGAGAGAAGTATACAATCTTACTGAGAGAAAATGTTTTCTCCACGCCCCCCATAAACGTTGACTATTTAAAGCCTACTCCAATAATAAAGATATGTGATTCCAACATAAAATATGCAACCCTAATCAACATGTAAACTTACCTGTCCAGTGCCAACTTCAAAAGACTCATAATCAACATGCACAGAAGACACATAAGCACCAACTGGAAGTTTCCTCTTAGACTCGTGAGATTCTGAGGGGAGGGAAGCCATTTCTTTAGCTTTCTGAGCACTTTCCTCTTGTCCCTTTGTCGAAGCGGCCATCACTGCCTTCTTTCCTAATGCTGCTTTTTTCTGTTCCTGTGAAACACCAAAATTTCGTAACACAACCCTGAGGAAAAGTTAATCAGCTATCTCTATGGAACATGCTATCTCAATGCTAAGGAATGATCAGTAATTTCTTAGGCAGTGTGGTGATCAGAGAAATGGCCTTCTAAATATTTAGGGAAGAAATGCCATGATTTCTACTATTTACTCGAAAATTCTTAAGAAAAAAAAATGATTAAGAGACTAAGGAAAAACAGCAAAACAGCTACAGTTAAATCTAAATACTGGCTATCATTACACTATTCACTCTACTTTTCTATATAACTTAAAATTTTAATACAAAATGCCAACTATCTTCCTTTATGAACTCAACTTTAGACAGATTAAAGTACCATATAATTGTGAAATACATACTTCCTAGAAAGATGTGAATTTGGGGAGAAATTTCTTCATTCAACATGTTTACACCCATTATGTCTGCATGGAGCCACTGACAAGTCTTCCTCAGAACCATTTTGGGAAGAACAGACGAGGAGCACACTGTGGTTAGAGTCCCACAACGGAATAACGACTCAGAAACAGAAAGGAATGGACTGTAAATGACGCAATAATTGGATGAACCCCAAAAACATTATTTTGAGTAAAAGAAGCCAGATACAAAAGAGTACAGGACGCTGATCCCATTTATATGAACTTGCAGAACAGGCAAAACTCCACGGTGACGGAAACCAGAGTAGGAGTCGTACGGTGGGAGGAGCGGACTAGAAAGAAGCAGGAGAGAACCATCTGGTGACAGAAATGGTCTAACTCTTGTTTTAGGTGGTGATTACGCAGGTGCAAAAACTTTCAAAACCTACTATGCTGAACACTTAAGATCCATGTATTTCCATAAATAAGGAAGTAAACCAAAGCTCTGGGAGCCTCGGTGGAACAGGTGTATCCCTGCAGTAGTGAGATCAAACCCACCCCCACAGACCACAGCCTGACATGGCAGCCACTACGTGAGGGGAATGTGACCAGCTGCCACAGGTGGACTTCCCTGTTCGCCACAAGCCCTCACTTCAGAGTCCTCACTCCCCACACTGCGGGGGACTGCGTCGTCTCGGTTTGAACAGTCACCCGTGGCACCTGAACAGAACAGTTGGCCAAACCGGCCTGTCTACTAACGACTTCCAAACACTAGGCAATCAGGGAAACAAGTCTGATTGTTTAATTCAGTAGACAATAATACAGAAGAAACAAAATTGTCTGCCAACCTTCTTTTCCACTTCCTTTTATACCCCCATCACCTCTCACTGAGTCACTGAGTAATCACAATGAGTGCTCTGAGACAGCTAACAGCCTCTTAGTGCCCCACTGCCCTGCGGCAGTGGTTCTCAAACAATGTCCCCTCGGAAACTGAAGCAAGAGGTTTACTGCGCTAAAACGAAACTATGGTCCAATTCACACACACAAAAATTTTAAATTAATTCAATTAAAAAATGCACAGAGGATTTGAACAGACGTTTTCCCAAAGACATACATACACCTGGCAAACAGGTACCTGAAAATATGTTCTACATCATTAATCATTAGGGAAATGCAAATCCAACCCACAATAAGGTATCTATTACCCAACACCTGTTAGAATGGCTATCATCAATAAAGGCAATAGATAACTAGTGTTGGAAATAATGTGGAGAAAAGGGAATGCTTGTGCACTGTTCATGGGAATGTAAATTGGTGTAGCCACTACAGAAAACAGTATGGAGGTTCCCCCCAAAATTAAAAGTTAAATATACCATATGATCCAACAATTCCACACTTCTAGGAGTATAACCAAATCAAACAAAATCATTGTCTTGAAAAGACATCTGTACCCCTAATTTCATTAGCATTATTTACACAATAGCCAATATATGGAAATAACCTAAATGTCCATTGATGGATAAATGAATGAGGTTTTGGTGTGTGTGGATGAATATGTTTGTGTGTATATGTGTGTATACGTACATACACACACAGAGGAATATTATTTATCAATAAAAAAAGAACTCTTGCCATTTGCAACATGGATGGACCCTGCGGACATCATGCTTTGGGAAATAAGTCAGAAAGAGAAACACGAATGCTCTATGATCTCACTTAAATGTGGAATCTAAAAATCAACAAACATAAAATGGAGAACAGATTGGTGGTTGTCAGAGGTGGGGTTGGAGGGTATAGGAAATGGGTAAAGGGGGTCAAAAGGTACAATCTTCCAGTTACAGGATTTAAAAAAACTTTTTTTTTTTTTTTAAATAGGCTCCATGCCCAGAGTGGAGCCCAATGTGGGGCTTGAACTCACAACCCTGATATCAAGACCTGAGCTGAGATCAAGAGTAAGATGCTTGACCACACCCAGGCACCCCTAAAAAAAAAACCTTTTTAATCAAGTTAATAAAATTGTCTCAATTTTAAGCTTAGCACCTTTTTTTTTTCCTTTTTTCCTCTAGCACTCCGTATCAGCCAGTAGGCCCTAACCAATAGCAAAAGAAAGCAAATGTTAATGGGAAAACCAGGAAGGAACCAATATGTTCAAAAATTCATTTATTATAGACACATTTGCTCATAGCTAAAATTTTATAATGTAGTTTATTGCACGTATTTTTAAATTTTAAAATTTCTAAAGTTAAAATTTAGACTAAACAGATGATTTGGTACTAAATCGTAATTTGTGATAGAATAAGCAGGTGAGCATTTCACAAGGTTTGTTTAAAAGCACCATGACTCTGATGGCCATAAAAACATTCTTGAGAACCACTCCCTTACAAGAGAAAATACAAGCTCCTACACCTGCCATTCCAGCCTCCAGGACCCCTTGTCCTACCCTATTCCCAGCTCACCTGCTGTTTCAGCCATAGGTAAACACAGCCCACTCCTGGAAGGCCATTTCCCCTGATCCTACTTCTTTTTTTTTTTTTTTTTAAGATTTTATTTATTTGACAGACAGAGAGATCACAAGTAGACAGGCAGGCAGAGGGAGAAGCAGGCTCCCTGCTGAGCACAGAGCCCGATGTGGGGCTCGATCCCAGGACCCTGGGATCATGACCTGAGCCAAAGGCAGATACTTAACCATCTGAGCCACCCAGGCGTCCCCCCTGATCCTACTTCTCCAAGCTCAAACATCAACACTTGGGGAAGTCTTCTCTGATCCTCCCCGGCCCCTTCTCCCCAGGCCAGAACTGCCACCCCTCCCCTGGCTCTGACAGCATGGACAGCAGCACTCTGTTACAGGACCGATGGAGTCACCTGTAGTCCAATCTCTGCCCCTAACTAGACTACATACCCTCAGTTCATCTCCAAATCCCAAATACTGACATGGTGCCTGAGCCAAAAGATACTAATAAAATCTTAAATAATTCAAC
Organism: Neomonachus schauinslandi; assembly: GCF_002201575.2. Classification (NCBI taxonomy): domain Eukaryota; kingdom Metazoa; phylum Chordata; class Mammalia; order Carnivora; family Phocidae; genus Neomonachus; species Neomonachus schauinslandi. The sequence continues at coordinate 143,254,608 of NC_058408.1, read as the reverse complement.
TGCTTAAGCTAATCAGAACAAATCAGTCCCAACTTTATAGTCCTTTACATATAAAGTGACATATGCTAAGTTGTAAATACATAACACAAATAAAAGAACCACAGAAGTTCAAAAGATGGATCAACAAAGACCATGTTAACAACAAAAAAATAAAGTAGTCACCCTAAGCACTCATATTTCTAAGTACTTAGAAAATCTCTGTAAAATTAATTCGATTAAAAAAATAAAAATTAGGGGCACCTGGGTGGCTCAGTCGGGTAAGCATCTGCCTTCGGCTCAGGTCATGATCTCAGGGTCCTGGGATCAAGCCTGCAGAGCCTGCATTGGACCCCTGCTCAGCGGGGAGTCTGCTTCTTCCTCTCCTTCAGCTCCTCCGCTCCCCCTGCTCATACTCGCTCGCTGTCTCTCAAATAAATAAAATCTTTAAATAAATAAATAAATGAAAATTAAATGAAACAAGTGAGTTTTTCCCAACTGCTCTATTTCTTTCTACATGCTTTTTAGTTGTTGCTTTATTTTGTATTATTAAGAATTTTTGCTTTTTGGTTATTATTTAATGGGATTTTAGTGGCTCTATTCTTCTCTCTTTAGATGGTGAGGACTAAGAAGGGAGCAAATGAGCTAACATTTACCGGGGGCTAAGCTTACATGCATTAATCCAACCCTATAAGGAAGGTAGCATATTCACATTTTGGAAATTAGGGAAATCAAGGATCCAAAAAGTTGAGCAAATTGCTCATGAATAGGGAGTTAATAAGCAGTTGAACTGGGATGACCAATTCATCTACCTATCCAGGGCTTACCCAGTGTTTACACCAGGAAATCCCCAAATACCAATTTTAAAACTGAAAGTCCTTCATCCTGGGAATTCTCTTCAGTCCCAGGAAAACCAGGATGGTCAGCTACCCTAACTGGGATTGAAATCCAGTTCTGGCTGACTCCAAAGTCTGCACTTCCATCAGCTCCACCACTGTGCCCTTGCCTAACCACACTGGTATTAACAAAAACTTCCAAAATATAAACAAGCTAGTAAACGATGAGTTTTGGTTTCTGTTTTTAGGGCACAAATGAACTTTACCAGTTTAAATGCTTTCTGTTTTACAAAGTTAGCGATCTTCTTTCTGGGTCCAAGGGGTATGCCCATTTCCTTCAGGTCATCAACCGTACACATAAGCTTTAAAAGAAAACAAACAAGCACATTAGTTAATCGGTCTAATGATCGATAAGTGAAACTGAAATCAGGAAATGATAAAAAGAAACCATACCATCAAAAGCAATCTAAGATCTAGTCAATTTTTTAAAAGTTAATTTGCTTTTAAATCCTGGATTAATTTAGGCTGTAAAACCTGAGCCCTCCACATCTAAACCATTCTAGTCATGTTTGGCAGAAAATATATGCATGTTGTAGAAAATTCAAAAGCTACACAAACAAGCAATGAAGTCTCTCCCCTCCACTCCTGTTCCAACCACCCAATTCTCTCAGCAGCCACTGCAATGTGTTCTCCTTCCAGAGACACTTTTGGTATACACAGCACCTACATGGTTTTCCTTGTGTGTGCAGCCTGCTATGCAAATGGGACTGAACTGTGCTCTTTTCACGTAACCTATCTTAGAAATCATTGCCTACCATTATCTCTGACACTGCCTCATTTATTCAACAGCTGCATTCCATTACATGCATGCACCATAAACTATTTCACTGGTACCCTACCAGTGGACACAGAAGGTGTTTCTAAGGTTTTGCTATCATAAACAGTGCTGTAGAGAGTATCCTTTTAGATACTCTTGTGTGAGTATTTCTGTATTTGGAATTACTCCTAGCAAATTGCTGTGGCAAAAGATTTTTGGTATTTTTTGTATTTTAAAAGGTATTACCATCTTAACTATAGGGAACAAACTGAGGGTTGCTGGAGGAGAGGCAGATGGGAGGTATGGGATAACTGGATGATGGGCATTAAGGAGAGAACTTAATGTTATGAACACTGGGTGTTATATGCAACTGACGAATCACTGAATTCTACCTCTGACACTAATAATGTAGATGTTAAATTGAATTTAAATAAAAAATTTTAAAAATAAAATTTCCAACCCTACTATCATTTTAAACAGACTAAAATCTTCATCAAAAAGAAAGTTAATCCTCATTGAAAAGAAAAAAAATAAATAAAAAATTTAAAAATGATGATGAAAGGGATTACCAAATTGCTTTCCATAGAGGCTGTACCAATTTACAGTCTTACTAACAATACGTAAACCGTGCCCACTTACCCTCATCCTGGCCCCATAGTATATTAACAAGCTCCTTACTTTTGCCAAACCGAAAAGTTATAAAAAACTCATTGCACTTTCAATCTGCCTTTTTCTCAAGAGTTTTCATATGACAAGAAGCCATTTGTTATTTCCTTTTCTGTGTATCATCTGTTCACAGTCTTCACCTATTCTACTGTGTTGATGGTCTTTGTGTAACTAATTCATAGGAGCTTTGAATAATAAGGAAATAAGCCCCTTTGTCTCTAATGTGTGTTCCAAATATTCTTCTTAATCTATCACTGGCCTTCAGATGTTGTTTAAGGCATCTCCTGCTATGTAATTTTTCTTTTATGGCTTCTGGGTTTTGTGCCATACTTAGAAGCCCTTCCAGATTATACTAAAAAACAAACAGGGCGCCTGGGTGGCTCAGTCAGTGAAACGTCTGCCTTCGGCTAAGGTCATGATCCCGGGGTCCTGGGATCGAGTCCCACACCGGGCTCCCGGCTCAGCGGGGAGCCTGCTTCTCCCTCTGCCCACCACTACCCCTGCTTGTGCTCTCTCTGTCTCTCTGACAAATAAATAAATAAAATCTTTAAAAAAACAAACAAACAAAACTCCTGTGTTTTTCAATTTTTAAACATTTAAGTCTCTGCCTTCTCTGAAATGTATTATGATAGAGGAGTATTCAAATGATTCTTAATTTTTGATCTTATACACAGGAAAAACAATTTTAAACGAAAATGAATCAAACTGGGGCGCCCAGGTGGCTCAGTCAGTAAAGCATCTGCCTTCGGCTCAGGTCATGATCCCGGGATCCTAGGAGCCCCGCATTCGGCTCCTTGCTCTGCAGGGAGGCTGCTTCTCCCCCTGCTTGTGCGCGCGCTCTGTCACATAAATAAATAAAATCTTTAAAAAAAAAAAAGAAAATGAATCAGGGCAACCCTCTCAGGTCCCCTTCCTCTTCGGGAGCTTTGTACTATCACTTTACTATCACTCAATAAACTTTGATTTGCTGCCCACCAAAAAAAAAAAAAGAATCAAACTATCCTTAGTACCAGAGATTCCATATCAATCTTTTCCTTTTCAAAAGTGCTAACATATTCAGAGAGGCTAAGTGCTTCCAGAGTTTCCTGCAAACTTAGGACTTCTTCATTTTCAATGTCAAGGTCACAAGACTCATCCAAAGTCAACTTTGGCTCATCAGGCATCTTAAGGAAAAAGAAAAGAAAGTCAGGGGAACACTGCAAACCTCAGAAAAACTACCATAAAATGTCTCCTGATCTACAGCAAATCTTAAACAATTTTGTTCCATACAGAAATCATAACTTTAGGTAGCTTATCATCCAAAATCTGAATATTCTAAAAAAGTATATCAATTGAATAATAAATCACTCTTGCTCCCATTTCGTACAATAATTTACTTAGCATTTTTTTAAATAAACTTTCTCTCACATTTAAATTTATAATCCATAAGGAAGACAAGTGAGAAACTCAAAGAAGTTAAATGATTCTATCACACATATAAACCTCAGGGTACTTTGATTTATAAAAACATTTCAGGGGCGCCTGGCAGACTCAGTCAGAAGGGCATAGGACTCTTGATCTCAGGGTTACAAGTTCGAGCCCCACATTGGGTGTAGAGATTACTTACATAAACTTAAAAAAAAACATTCAGGAAACAGTTCAGACTTTAGAAAACCGTTTGACTTCATCTCTAATCTAAATATGTAACCAGGCCATACCTGCTTTTCCTGAAAACGTGGCTGCTTCACAACTCCATTAGCAACAGGAAAAGCCCCAGGAGACTTTGACAAATTCAAATCCTTTTGATTAGACAGGATGTCAAACAATATTAAAGAACCTAAAAAAAAATTATATTTTGTTTTATAAATGACTAATACTTTTATAACACCAAGTAAATTCTCCTACTTTTTTCCCCAAAGTCCCTAGGCAGAAGTCATACAAAAGTTAAATGTCAATCAAGATCTGATCATCAATATTCTTGTTTTACCAAAACAGCAGAATAAATTAAAATATAAAGCATTCCTAGGTAATTGAAAAGCAAAGGCAGAACCTAAACGCATTCATGTCTACCCTTTATAAAACTTAAAATCCATAATTCTAAATCTTGTACTAACAATATCACCCTCACTAAAAGCAGCGATTACTCAACAAAAATTATGTTTAAAATGTGGATATTTGGGCGCCTGGGTGGCTCAGTCGTTAAGTGTCCGCCTTCAGCTCAGGTCATGATCTCCAGGGTCCTGGGATCGAGCCCCACGTCAGGCTCCCTGCTCTGCGGGAAGCCTGCTTCTCCCTCTCCCACTCCCCCTGCTTGTGTTCCCTCTCTCACTGTGTCTCTCTTTGTCAAATAAATAAAATCTTTAAAAAATAAAATAAAATAAAATAAAATAAAATGTGGATATTTGACAGTTTTACCTAAACTGTGACCAGCAACAGAGACTCCTCCTTTGAAGTCTGGATTCCGACTCATAAAAAGTGCATGAAGACGGTTTATCTCCATTCCCACTTTTTCCACGATTGTCTGACAGTAGGTGGGGCTATTGTAAAATAAAATATCTAGCAAGGTCTCATTGGTAAAATGACGAAACCGACCAATACTTGGTAAAGTGATTTTCTTAATATTCCTGTTTTGGAAAAAAAAAAAAAAGTATATTCAGACCTAGCCCCCTTACATCTACAGACTTTTTAAAAGTTTAGATAGTGACTTCTAAATATACAATGAGTATAGGAATCCCACAGACTAATTATGAGTTGATTCTGTAGACAAAGTTCTTATAAATGAATCAAGCAAAACAGTCTGTGCTTACAACTGTACTGTGAGTCTGGGGATTCTCCGAAGAGTTATCACATAAAATAAGGCCTATGTAAAAATTTTTATTTTTAAAGATGAAAGGCTGCTTGTCCATTTTTCTTCCACTTCATTGGAAAGCAGGATACCTGACCCAATTTTTGGACAACAGGGAATATAGCAAGGAATAAGAAAGGAGTTTCATGCACTGAAAATCTTTCTTGATTTGAGAATGGACATAGTCAAGTTCACGAACATCCACAGAGAAAGATAACCCTCTCATCCTAACAGGACCTACCATGGAATAATATATGGAATAACACAAAATGCTATTTGTAGAATTAGTTTTATTAAACCACGTGCCCTGAAATATTATGATCTTCACTAAAATCCAGATATGTTATTAGCCCTGTGTCCTAGAATAAGTATTATCTAAATCTGTGTTTCTCAATTGGGAGCATTCAAAATTGAGTGGAGCACTTTTAGTTGTCACAGTGCCTACAGATGTCGCTGGCCTTTAACAAGGACTGGCGATCTTTTTGGCTGTTGGGGGTTTGGGGTGTTGTCCAGTGGGTAGAGGCCAGGATGCTCCTAAACATCCTACAATGTACAGGACAGCCCCCTGTCTAAACCACTATAGATTAAAATAGTATTCTAAAACTGGCTTACAGTTCTCAGATTCCCTGAAATATTTATAATAGGACTGCAGACATAGGCATGCACCCATGTGCACACACACACGCACGCGCACAGAAAAGTAGCATACAAACGTTAACAGCCAGTGTTTAAATCATATGTCAGAGCAACTATATCATTTAAATAAAGGAATGTATTTGTTGAACACATTTGTTGAAGTTACAATAAACTATTTCATATTATGGCTTAAATTCTGAGTCTAAGTTTGACTAATCTGAACGAGTTATCAAAGTCCACACACCTGTCAACGCCTGTGGCATCCCCACCCAAGGAACTATGCCAGTGAACCGGAAGGAATTCCACTCTGCTTACTTTCCGGTCGTCTAAAGATTTCTTGAAATGTGTCTGCAGCAATTTCAGGGAAACCACCCTAAAATCATCCACTTCAAAACAAAAAATCAGGGAAGACAAATTAAACTGATTAAATTTCCTGGTTTGATGGGTAGTTAGTAATTCCCTCAAATACACTAGTACTTTTTATATAACAAACTTTCTAAGAAAAAAAATAAGAATGACAAAATCAGTCTAAAAAGGAAAAAACCCAACCTTTAGGAAGCTCTTTTTTTTTTCAGTGTTTTAGAGGAATGTATAAATGACTGAAAAACATTTAACTACCATTCCTGGAAGGCAGCTATGGGTACAGACTCTGGACTCAAACTGTCTGCCACAGGATCCCTGCTCGAGAGCCCATAGACCATAATACAGGAGAGGTTAACTTATGCCTATGGACTTCGGTACCTCACCTAGTAGTGGGGAGAACAGCGACAGCACTTATACCCCCAAGGTTCCTCGCCAAGAGGTGAGTAATATGCCAAGCAAAATGCCTAGCACAAATCAGGTATTCAATAAATATGAACTATTATTATACAGATACAAAAATAAATTAAAAATAAAACTTCAAAAATTTAAGTAAACCAGGCACATTCATTGTTCCATTAAACAACTTCTTTCAACTAATTCACTTTAAATCAGTTCAATGCACAGGTATACCTAGTTGCCGCAAGTGCCTAGACAGACGTTGTCTGTCAGAAAAGCTAAATTATTTCCAAGATCCCTTCTAATCCTTCAGTCTAGGATTTTATGAGTTACATACATTTTAAGAGCAAATCAAGTATAAATTATTTCCCAGTGACCATTTAAATCTCCTCTTACAGTTCCTCAGCCAGTAGTAAACATCTGGAAACTATCTTAAAAATGAACATTTAGAAGTTCTTCTATTACTTCTCAATTCATTCCATGAAATAAAATGACTAATACTTACCACATTCAATAATGCTTCTAAAGCGCAAGTCACACACTGGTCCAATACCATGTACCATGAACACCAAATGATCAACCCGAGGCATTTCCCCTACAAAAGAAATACATACATGCCTACATGCATACATACAAGCTGGAAAATTGTTTGGGTTTTCATATTTAAATAGCAATATTCTAAATATCCCTTTTGTCATCACAAACTAGGTAAAGAAATTTAAGACCCTTCCAAGCTAATAAGCTTCATTATTCTCTATGAAATGAGAAGAACAAAGCTCAAGGCCCATCTTGCCAAATAACAGTGAACTAGACCAAGAGGTGGAGGAAGCACAACACCTCTGGGATCCCAGAGGCTATGAGCATATGATAACCAGCAGTTTTGTACCTACTGAGGCTCCATAACCTTTGTGATTTCTTCAGAATTCCCCAGGAGACTAAGCCCCACATGGAGAAGCAATATGCCAACATAAAACATTAAAATATTTCCCCCAATAGGGCGCCTGGTGGGCTCAGTTGGAAGAGCATGCAACTCTTGATCTTGGGGTTGTGAGTTCAAGCTCCACATTGGATGTAGAGATTACTTAAATAAATAAATAATGACTGAATAAAATATTTTCCCCAAATCCTTCCCTTTCCCTATATAATATATATTCTACATACTGGAACATCTTCAAGTTATATATAGGAAAACCAAGTTAAATCTATTATTTTACTCTGGCATACAGAAACAACTACAAGTTAAATCTGCTATTTTATCTGGTTATTTTGTTCACATTCATAATATGAGAACATTAATTTATATTTGTAGTTTCATAAGACAATGAAACAAAAATGAAGTATGTAATCGTCAAAACAAAATCTGTATTTTCAATGGTATAACAGGAGAACCAAAGCACATACACTGGAGCAGGGGCTGGCCAAATAGGCCAAATCCTGCTCACTGCCTGGCTTTTATAAAGCTTTACTGGAACACAAACACATTTGTTTACATACCATCTACAGGTGCTTTCATGCTACAATGGCAGAGCTGAATAGATGCAGCAAAGTCCACATAGCCTGGAATATTTACTATTTGGCCCTTAACAGAAAAAGTTTGCCAACTTCCGCACTAGAGTAATACAAACTAGATGAGACATGACCACAAAAGCCCAAAAATATTGCCAAGCCTACTTTCAACCAGTAAAGTGCTTCTTCACAACAATACGTCTTTTAGAATCTATGTCACATGGTTTGTATATCTTCAACAGAATTCTAAATTTTAAAATAAACAGATATAAAAATAATAGAATAAAAAGAAAGATATGTGCCAACCTAGCTCATTTCTGCATGTTATGGCAGGTAGTCCTAATAATGGCTTCTTTTTTCATCATTCTAAAAAATGATGCTAAAATAGAGGAGTCTAAAAATGACCTTGGCCCTAAACAAACTATACACACCGTCAGGTATCTCATCAAGGTTATCATCAATTCCACGCTTTACAACCCTGGGCCTTGTCTGTCCATCTTGTGTGGTTCCCCATTCATCTGGCACTGACGAAGGCTGGAACTGAACAATAACCTTCAAGACACGACAGAAGGATTATGACAGACTTCATGACCAAGTTCATTTCCACTACAGGCTAAATAATTTATTTCAATACATAATAAACTACTTCACGGTATCAATAGTTCACAAATCAAGTACTAGTATTGTTCTCCCAAAACAATTTTATAACAGTCCTGCTAGTGTTCACATTAACCATTAAAATTAGGCAAATCAATACCATTATTTCCAATGTTTATACTGGAAAATACTACAACTAAATCAGAAGTAGTACACCTTGATTTTAAAAATGTAACATAAAAATCCAGATTTACGTATAAGAAATTAAGAAAAATTACCTAGAACGGAGGAATCTTCATCTTAGAAAAATATTTTAGGCATAATTCTTTAAATAGCAAGATTCCCAATTAATTTACAAATTCAATTTCAATTCCAAAAACTGATTTGCCCACCATTTTTTAGGAAAACATATATTCTGTTAAATCAACTAAATTTAGTCTTATCTTACCCAGAAATTTTTCTTTAAAAAAAAAAAAAGGAGGCATGCAAGATGGTATGCAAAATTTCTGTGTTTGCATCAAAAACAAATGAAAAACAAAAGTTAAGAATAGTTACCATCAGGAGAAATGGAAAATGCAGAGGTAAGAGGCTTTTATTTTTGATTTGACACCTTTTTATGCTGTTCAAATTTTGTTGGCATATAAATGTTTTTATTTTCTTTCAATATCAATAAGGACTACAGAAGTGATGAGAGTAAAATTATTTTTGTTTTCTTGTACACTTCTCTTAAAATAAATACCCTATGTTCTGAAAAATTACCATATGCCAAGCACTATTCTGGATGTTTTTGTATAAATTACTTCATTTTATCTAAAATATGGCCCTGGGAGGTACTTATTACAGGTGAGGAACCTGGAACTCAGAGGGATTAAGTATGGTAAATGAAAGAACACCTCTAATATCTTAAAAAAAACAAGTTCATGGAGACAATACAAATAAGAAAAGGAAAGACATATTTTTAAAAGTTGAAACAAACCACCATCAAGGGCAGGGTGGACAAACTACAGCCTGTGAGCCAAATCTGAGCTACCACCTTTATAAATAAAGTTTTACCACAATAGACACACCTACTGGTTTATATATCATCTGCAGCTGCTTTCAGGCTACACAGACAGAGCTGAGAGCTGCAACAGAGATCATACAGCCTACGAAGAATTAAATATTTACTCTCAAGCCCCTGACAGAAAAAGCCTGCCGACCTCAGATCGAGTGCAAACGTTTATCAAACAACTTCAATGGTGCATACTAGGCTTCAGCTAACATGCTGCCCTAAGCAGAAACTTCATGAGAAAAATTACATTTTATTTTTGTTTCTATGATCAATGTGAACAAACTACAGTAAGCTTTTAAAAACAGTGCACCTCTTATAAATACATCCCTACAGAAGTTAATTAAAATGAACATTTATCAACCACACTCAGCAAAATAATTATTAAAATGAACCTAACATTTTAGTATCTTAAACAATAACATTACCTTTGGATTGTGCATAACGATTGTCTCTCCACTCGGGAACTCTAACCTACGGTGCCACTGATTCGTGGTTACTGCTTTTTTATATTCAGCCTAAAATAATGGAAACATACAATCCAGTAAGATAAATTTATACCACATTGAGAAAAAGTGTGGAACAAAAGTACAACTATGATGATAATAAAACTAATGTAATAGAGGCTCTCATTTACTAATTAATTACCACACTTGTCAGTCACTTTATATACATTACCTCATTTAATTAGTTACTCTCAATCACTCCTAAATAAGATTATCCCCATTATATAGAGGAGAAAACAAAGGTTTACACAGCCTATTAGTTTCCTAGGGCTGTGGTAACAAAGTACCACGAACTGAATGGCTTTACAAACAAATGTATTGTCTCACAGTTCTGGAGACTAGAAGTCTGAAGTCAAATGTCAGCAGGCCATGTCCCTCAGAAACCTACAGGGAACTCCTTCCTTGCCTCTTCCTACCTTCTGGTGGTTTACCAGCAATCTTTAGTGTCCTTTGGCTTACAGATGCAATGCTCCCATTCTCTGTTTTTACATGGTCTGACATCAAGTCATACTGGATTAAGGGCCCACCCTTCTCCAGAATGATCTCATCTTAATCGTATCTGCAAGCATCCTATTTCCAGGTAAGATCACATTCGGAGGCACCAGAGGTTCAACATATTTTTTGGAGGCTAGAAAGGACACAATTCAACCCTCAGTAGACATTTTAAGTTCACAGCTGCATGAGATTACACTGTCACGCTGCAACGGAAGAACTGCAGTTCACTCCCACCCTCAACTTTCTGACTCCAAAGACATGACTGCTGAGGGGTGCCTGGTGGCTCGTTCAGTTAAGCATCTGCCTTTGGCTAGGGTCATGGTCCCAGGGTCCTGGGATCGAGCCCTGCTCAGCGGGAAGCCTGCTTCTCCCTCTCTCACTCCCCCTGCTTGTGTTCCCTCTCTCAATGTCTCTCTCTCTGTCAAATAAATAAGTAAAATCTTTAAGAAAAATAAAAATAAAATAAATTAAAAAGTAAAAATTAATAACAATGATTATTTGACAATCGTGTCAAAATAGACGAGTTTCTTTTTGTCTCCCGGACAGTGATTGATTAATGATTCCTCTCCATCAGTCTCTATCCCTTTGACTCTTCCTCACTTGTCTTTTTATAATTTTTACCATATTTATTTATAATTTTTAAAAGCAAGATTACAGGGGCGCCTGGGTGGCTCAGTCATTAAGCGTCTGCCTTCAGCTCAGATCATGGTCCCAGGGTCCTGGGATCAAGCCCCGCATCGGGCTCCCTGCTCAGCGGGAAGCCTGCTTCTCCCTCTCCCACTCCCTCTGCTTGTGATCCCTCTCTTGCTATGTCTCTCTCTGTCAAATAAATAAATAAAATCTTTAAAAAAATAAAAAGTAAAAAAATAAAAGCAAGATTACAAATAAAAATGTTTAAAGAAAGAAAAGTTTCACCATCTTAAGAATTATTTGCACTTTTTCATATTCCCTTTCAACCCATAGCTTTAGAATAAATGTTGTCTGGTACAGCAAGTTTCCACATGCCATTCTTCTAAAGGATCTTGGTTATTCTTGACACTTTGACCCTCCATATAAAATTCAGGAGCAGTTTGCACATTGTACCTTAAAAACCCGATGTAATTTTGATTGGGATTACATAAAATTTATAAAATAATTTGGGAAGAACAGAAAACTGTGCATCGTGAACATATTTAGCTCCATTTCTTGAGATCATCTTTTATTTCCTTTAATTCTGTTTTATAGTTTTCCTCCACAAGTTCATATAGGTATCTGTCAGACTTTTTCCTACTTAGCCTATAGTTTTGTTAGTGTTACAAATAGCATCTCTTTTTTATTATGGGTGCTAGTTATTTCTCTATTTCTTTTTTTTTTTTTTTAATGTAGGCTCCATGCCCAACATGGGGCTCAAACTCATGACCCTGAGATCAAGAGTCACATACTCTACCAACTGGGCCAGCCAGGCGCCCCCCCCCGCCCCAGTTAGTTATTTCTATTATACAGGAATGCCATTAATTGGTATATGTTGATTTTATATCCACAGACTTGCAGTGCTAATGGTATTTCTGAAAGTTCTCCTGACTTCCTATGTACATAATCATGTCATCATCAAATAGAAGGTGTTTTCTGTTTCCAACTCTCCTGTTTCGCCTCAGTGCTCTGATAGTACAGGATCACCTACGCAATATTGAGAAACATGTCTGCTTCTCTTCTTCTCGTTGGCTTTCTCATTTCCTAACCTCTTCTGCATCTTCCCTGATCTGGTCTAAGCATCATGAAAGATGCTGAAGAGGAGCTAAGATCTTCCTAGCTTAAAAATAGTTGTGTGCTGTTGAGATGGTCAGTACATGGACAGCTATCCCACCCACAAAGCCTGTGTCATCCATTTATAATCAAATACAGTTGAGATAAAGTGAATACTTTTAGATACTGCTTAGACTTTATACTTAGACTATGTGCCTTAGCTTCAAAATAATAGGACTAAACTTGGGATGTTATACCTTCAGTAGGGTCCTACCAAAGATACCAAAAATTATGGTATACATTTGCTTAATAATTTCAGTCTAAAATTAAGCTACAGATATCAGCATTCCTTTACACATTTTTTTTCCTCATTCAAAAAAACTAAAATTATATTTTAGGAGACTCGTGCCTCCTGTACATGATATTTCCAAGAACAAAATTAATTTTATGCCTTCTTTTCAGTCTTTGCTCTTCTTAACTGTGTTCTGACTCTGTTCTAAATCAGTATTTTTCAAACTGTGGGTGATGACTAGTAATAACTTATAAAATCAATGTTTCAAATGAAATAAAAAATATCAGAGTGGCACCTGGTAAGTGTAAGTAGTGTTCCATGGGCCTTTGTTTTCAGTGGTGTGTGAGAGCAGGCCCACACCAGCACATGAGCGCACATCACAACTCTTCCCAACTGTGTCTAGTAACATCCTGTTGATAGCTTAAAATTGGCCATGGAGGGAGTAGTACTTATATCATTGAAATCAGCAAATGTTATAAATCAGGGGTTTTTATTCCCCAGAGAGTCAGTAATCACACACTACTATTTCTAATAATTAAATATATGTTTGTATGTATATGTATAAAATGTGTGTACTAAATTTCAATGTCAAATGTATTCCTTAATAGGTTGAAATGAAAAAAATTTGAAGCCTGTGCCCTCAACAAGCTTCTTTTCCAAATTACCTTCCCCACTGTCCTACTTCAGGCCAACACTTACCTTTCAGTGTCGATTTGGTTATAAAATTATATTTCATAGTCACTACTATAGAGATTAGTATTTCCAGAACAAGTACAATTGGTAATACCTAAGAAATGCATTTACAGGGGCGCCTGGGTGGCTCAGTAGGTAAAGCATCTGCCTTTGGCTCAGGTCATGATCTTGGGGTCCTGGGAACAAGTCCCACGTCAGGCTCCCTGATCAGCAGGGAGTCTGCTTCTCCCTCTGTCCCTCCCCCTGCTCATGCTTTCTCTCTCTCTCTCTCAAATAAATAAAATCTTTCTTAAAAATGCAATTATATTTTTTTTAAAAAAGTACACTACAAAAACTCTGTACTATTATAAATGTTAGAAAAATACGTATATAGATAGATAATTGTCTAAGAAAATATTTTTTAAATGTAGAGGTTCAATTTGAAAGGATGACATGATTTGATTTGATTTTTTTAATCTCTATTAAATATTACGTTCTTCGAGCACAAAAGAAATTTAGTAATTAATAGTTAGCTGTTAAACTTGACTGTCAGCTCCTAAACAAAACATAAGGTCCAGTCCTTACTTGAAGCTATTCAAAATATGAACTAGGGAAAGTTAACATTTTAAAGGCCTCTTTCACCGGTAACATAGTATTGTTTTAATGTTTTCTGTTAGCACTGGTTATCCAAGTTTTAATAACTACAACATTAAACAACAGTAACTACAGTGTTCTGTATCTCATTTCCATGTATGCAAATTGAATTCATTTAACTTATTTCAAACATTTAATTCAACCACAAAGTAATCATAAGAAATTAACACAAGTATATAAAACTTTACCCAGCAGTTTTAGAATGGCTAATAAGTCTTGAGACATTTGTTCCTATTCTGTTTTCTATTTATTTTTCAAAAATCAGAGGTTAATCTCAAGCCTTTTACTGAACAATAATTTGAAAAGCATCCATAGGCTTGGAATGTGCTGTTAACAACAGATCCCAGCAGACTAAGATGATTTGAAGGTTTGCTAAAGTACCTTTTTAGATTTGTGATATGTCCCTGAAAAACAGTCTACCTTCAAACACGGAGGCCACAATTAACATCTCATGAACAATGGCACCACTTAGAAAGCAATCCTTTTGGGCGCCTGGGTGGCTCAGTTGGTTAAGCGACTGCCTTCAGCTCAGGTCATGATCCCAGGGTCCTGGGATCGAGTCCCACATCGGGCTCCCTGCTCTGCAGGAAGCCTGCTTCTCCCTCTCCCACTCCCCCTGCTTGTGTTCCCTCTCTCGCTGTGTCTCTTCCGTTAAATAAATAAATAAAAACTTTAAAAAAAAAAAAAAAAAGAAAGCAATCCTCTTTGTGAAAGGATCAAAACAGGCTCTTATAAAGCTGGCTCTCAGGGCGCCTGGGTGGCTCAGTTGGTTAAGCAACTATTTCATGACTTCAGTTCAGGTCATGATCTCAGGGTTCTGGGATCAAGCCCCAAGTCGGGCCCCGCGCTCAGCTTGAGATTCTTTCCCACACGCATGCGCGCACGCGCTCTCTCTTTCTCTCTAAAATAAATAATTCTTGGGGCACCTGGGTGGCTCAGATGGTTAAGCGTCTGCCTTCGGCTCAGGTTATGATCCCAGGGTCCTGGGATCGAGCCCCGCATCGGGCTCCCTGCTCAGCGGGGAGTCTGCCTCTCCTCCTCCCTCTGCTTCTCCCCTGCTTGTGCTCTCTCTCTCTCTCTCTGTATCTCTGTGTCTCGAATGAATAAATAAAAAAATCTTTAAAAAAAATAAAATAAATAAAATAAAATAAAATAAATAATTCTTTAGAAAAATAAAGTCGGCTCCATTGTGAGTGGTGTTATACGGGGCTCCGATATACACAGGGCCTATGTTTTTTAAAGAAACAGGTAAAGGAATAAAGCCCACATACCTCTAGTTTTTCACTGAACTCCTCGGTATAGGGAAAAAATCTGCTGTCTGTGTCCCCTTTATAAAACCAAGTACAGCGTCTCACTTCAGTGGGCTCCTCCTCCCAGTACACAGCCTTCCTCACTCGGTCATAGAGATACACGTCATAGCGCCCTCCATCCGTGCCTAGAACCACGCTCTCAGGGTCTGGCTGGACTGGAGCACAAAGTCCACATTTTAACCAATAGTAACAAGGCATGTTTAAAAGTAATAAATAATGAATATGGTGACTGGATGATCCTAAAAGACAAAGAACTAAGTTCATTTTTGTTTAAAAATAGAATTTTAAGATTAATTTGTGCTGCTCAAAATTAGGACTCTCCTTAAGTGAAGAAAAAACAGCCAGAACAAACTTTTAAAACATGATCATTTAAGGGGCTCCTGGGTGGCTCAGTCAGTTAAGCGTCTGCCTTCGGCTCAGGTCATGATCCCAGGGTCCCAGGACCAAGCACCGCATCAGGCTCCTTGCTCAGCGGGGAGTCTGCTTATCCCTCTCCCTCTGCCCCTTCCCCCTGCTCATGTGCGCACATGCTCCCTCTCTCTCTCTCTCAAATAAAATCTTAAAAAAAAAATGACCATTTAAAAAAATCATAATTCAAATAACTGATGTTTACTTTTTTTAATCAAAGCAGCAATGCTCCATAAAGTATATTTCTAGGGGGTATGAACAAGTGATTTTTAAGTGCCATGATGAAATATCATCAGGGTAGGGACGCCTGGGTGGCGCAGTCAGTTAAGCATCTGCCTTCAGGTCAAGTCAGGATCCCAGGGTCCTGGGATGAGTCCCGCATCAGGCTCCTTGCTCAGTGGGGAGCCTACTTCTCCCTCTCCCTCCCACTCCCCCTGGTTATATGCGCAAGCGCGCTCTCTCTCTCTCTGACAAATAAAATCTTAAAAAAAAGAAAAGGAAAAGAAATACCATCAGGATAAACACAAACACATATTTCTATACTCTAATTCTCAGAGGCTTAAGACACTACAGTGCACTGTCTATCTCAAAAGGTGAACGGGATTAAATCACTTCCAAAACTCACCTGACCACAGAACACTTTTCAGAGCATCTTCGGGAACAAGAGTTCCAAAGAAGATATTTTATAAGTGCCCATTAGCTACAAATGAATAAGGGAAATAGAAAAATTGACACCCACATTATATGAACTACTCTATTTCTCTAACTTAAAACACCATTAAACAAAGAAGAAAATTATTAAAACATTTCTTTAAAAACCTTGCTCAAATAACTCAGGACTTACGTTAGTATCACTGTCTTAAGGTGCAGAGTCTGGTGGAGTCTACAAGGCCTAAGGAATTTGACATTCACAAAAAGTAACCCATGGATAAATACTCTTTATTTCTTCTCTTCCTAAAATCAGATACAAACGATGCATGATTAGTACTTACCTGAATTATAGATTTCTTCAAGATTCAAAGAGTCAAACATACTGAAAGGCATCCATAGTTGTTTGTATTCTACCTCCTTGCAGTAAAACCAGTGGGGCTGAACAGGTTCGTATTGGTTTTGAAGTAGAAAAGGAGGTGGCACTTGCACAGAGGGACCTGCAGGTCTAGCAAGGGCCTGCTGTTGCATTGGAGGGGTCAACCCTGATGGCACTGAAGGAGGAATCTGGAGGACACAAAAAAGTTAGAGGACTATGATGTCTGTCCAAAAAAACAATTCCACATATGCCTCAGACGCAAAGTGACATTAGTAATGATTATCCTACATGTATTTTTAGACAACTGTTTAGTTTAATAACTAGGCCTTAAAGCAACTAAAATTTTTTAAAAATCTAACAAAATTCAACATCAGTCTTAAAAGTAAACTGGGCTTTCTCAAACTGATGGCAAAGTAAACTAGCACCTTCACAGAAATCAATCTAGCAGTATGTCTTCTATGATTTAGTTAATCTTTAAAACTTGCACATCCCTTGACCTGGCCATTCCATTTCTAAGAACTCATCCTAAAGATGTAATTAAGAAACAAAAATTTACCTACAAAGATGTGTAAAAAGGTCATTTATAATAGGAAATCACTGGACACAATCTAAATGTCTAACTGAGACCCGATTAAATAAATTGTTACCTAAATGCTAGAATTCTCTAGAGCCATTAAAATGTTTTAGAAAAAATCTTAACATCTAAAAAAGATTCACAGAAATGTCTGTCTAGAAAAAATTTAACAAAGACATATAACAAAATGAAAAGGGCGGTTACCGAGGGACAATTTTTAATCATTTGACTATTCTGCATATTTTAAATTTTCTGTACTAGAAATACTTTTAAAATCAAAATACAATTATTTTAAAATTTTTTAATTGAAAATCATTTTGGAATGTATCAATGTTAAAGTTACCAAGGTGTTAACTGTACTGTGGTTATGTGAAAGAACTTTCTTATTCTTAGGAAATATGCACAAGGGGCGCCTGGGTGGCTCAGTCAGTTGAACGGCTTGCCTTCGGCTCAGGTCATGATCTCAGGGTCCTCAGATCAAGCCCCACATTGGGCTCCCTGCTCAGCGGGGAGTCTGCTTCTCCCTCTGCCTCTCCCCCCGACCTGGCTTGGGCTCTCTCTCTTGCTCTCTCTCAAATATATAAATAAAATCTTAAAAATAAAATAAAATAAAATAAAGGATATATGCAGGAAAATATTTAGGAGTAAAGAGTCATCAGGTATTCAACTGACCAAGTGTTTCCCAAAACAACTGCACACATACATGGTGAGGAGAGAGAGGGTGCCCAAATGCATGTGAGTGCACACATGCACAAGTGACAGAACAGGGTAAGATGTTAATGACGGATAAATATGGGATAAGGGTACTGGGGTGCTGTTTGTGCTATTTTTATTTTTGCAACTTTCTCTTTTTTAAGCAGGCTCCATGCCCAGTGCAGAGCCCAATGAAGGGCTCGAACTCCTGACACAGAGATAAAGACCTTAGCTGAGATCAAGAGACGCTTAACTGCCTGAGCCACCCAGGCACCCCTGCAACTTTCTTTTAAGTCTGAAATTACCACTTTTAAAATTCTTAATAAGATACCTTTTCAAAAATTTAATCAGCAAACTAGTATGTTAACTATACTGCACACTGTGATTCCAGTTACATTCCAATATGCTGAAACCTAACATTATCGAGAGTTTGTATGTTGATAGGATTTAAATTAAACAATAAAACAGAGCCCATTCTCTATCCCCAAGAGAGAAGTGAGGTTCTACCCTGACTATAATACCACTATCCCTGCCACACTGGGTGGGGTTCTTAATTCTTCCTTTTAATCATTTCCCTTTTTTTGATTCAGTTGATTTCCCTGTGGAAGTCAGTTGAACAATTAGCTGGGAAAAGAGCATAGGGAATTTCATAAACTTTACCCAATGCAAATGTTGTTCCATCACCCTCCTGAGATAGAGTTTGATTGTCTAGACCCAAACTTCATAATGTAAATAAAAGAAATTATTGGAGTAATCAATTTTAGTCCCTGTAATTGAGTATTTTGATTGAGTAGGATAATTAAAAAATGAGAAGCTGGCAGTCTGTTAATAATTGCTTCAACTCTCACATATCTCCAGATGACATTTATTATTGATATCTTACACTAAAATCTGGAAATATTGACATGTAGTTAACTCACTAAAATCAAGTACTACTAAAAAAAAAAAAAAAAATCAAGTATTACTTCCATAAGCGGATAATATAAACTAATGTATGAACCATTTGATGAGCTACCTTTGAAAGAATGTTTACTTCAAAGCATGTAGCTTACAAAGAAGGGCCTCTGAAAATAATTTCTCATCACAGTGATTATATTTTTTTAGTTATTTTTTTATTGTGTTATGTTAATCTTTTTTTTTTTTAGTTTTTTTTCATCACATTGATTATTAAAAGTGCAGTGTTTTTAAAAACATAGGCTAAGATGACAGAGAGATAAAAAATCAGAGTGAATAGCTAGGATATAGAAACATGTCTCATACCGGTGGCAAAGATCCTCCAGGCATCTGGTACAACTGAACAGGGGGCCCAGGGTGGGGAGCATGGGCGGGATGGCCTGGTGTTTGGCACTGTTGCAGCTGTGGTGGTGCAATGTAAGGATTGGCCCTGCTGCTCACAGGGGTATGACGATATGGATTGTGGCCTTGTTGTGGTGTTCCCTGTGGTGGGCTCCCAAAGTTGGAAGGAGGGAGACTACTCGGGTGAGAAGGCAGGTAAGTATTCATTCCCATCTGTGAAGAAGGCGGAGCACCATACTGAGTCTTCGAAATGGGTGGTGAACATGCATTCAACACATCTTGGGATCCAGTTGTAAAAGGGAGGTCAGCCGGGGACTTGGAGAATGCTGAGTGTCCAGCTGACGCTACCACAGTTGTTAATGGTGACTGTCCAATATTCCCAAAAGGATCACTACTGCTTGATACCTGAGAGAAGTAACTAAATGTCTGTGGGGTAGATGTGTGAGCAGAAGTCTGACCGAGAAAGCTGTCCTCCTCACCGACATCTGTGGAATCCTCTGAAAGGGAAGGGGAGAGCAAACGGTTTAAAGGATAGTCTACTGCTCTGCAGATAGGATCCTCTACGGCAGATCTAGCAATTGCACCTCTTGTTTTCTTGTCCTATTTCTGCATTACAGAAAAAAAGGTGAAAACCTTTTTCTTTTTTCTCTGAAATGAAAAACCAGAAAATATGGATAAGAAACAACAAAAGGAGGGAAAAATGAAAATTCATTCATAAGCCCACCTCCCAGAGACAATCACTGTTAACATTTTGGCACACGACCTTTTATGTTTTTTGAATAAATATAAATAATTAAGTATTTATTTTGTAAATATACATAGATTACACCTATTTGTACAAGAATGTTTTCAAAAATAGAAACAAAATTTGTATCTACTATTTTTACATTTCATTTTGAACTTTTTCCTGGTAAAAAATAATTCAAATATTATTTCACTACCAAATTACACATAATTCTATTTCTACAGTAATAAGAAACTTAAGTACAGATATGACTCTGTTGACAAGAAGGGTGTGTGTCAGGGCTTTTACCTACAAGGCATTCATTGTACAAATGAACATGTGGTATTTGTATTCCCAAGGCAAAGTAGGTCAACCATTAATTGCCATCCCTAAAATCACACAGTATCACATCCAGATAACTAGTCATTAGAGAATGCCAAATCATGAGAAAAGTCATTTGCTAACCAAAGGAAGTTCTCTTTATTTCCCTTACCAAAAATGATCTTCACTGCAGGTATTATCAACCTCAAATTATCCTCTCTTCTGCAACCAAGCTGTAAAATAAAAGCATGTTCCCTGGGATGCCTGGGTTGGCCTTCAGCTCAGGTCAGATCCCAGGGTACTGGGATGGAGCCCCGCATCGGGCTCCCTGCTCAGCAGGGAGTCTGCTTTTCCCTCTCTCTCTGCCTGCCGCTCCCCCCTGCTTATGCACGCTCTCTGACAAATAAATAAAATCTTTAAAAAAAAAAAAAAGAAAGAAAGAAAAAAGCATGTTCCCTCTACACGGCCTCAAAAGTCCAGCCTACTTTTCCTTATTAAGTTTTTTATAGCCCTTAGTTTGGAGAAACTTTCCTCTTCCTAATCTTTTCCTTCTCCAGTCTCATTCCCTCTTTCCTCCTGCTGCGGGAGGCACAGAGCCCAACAGAGGACCCACACCCAGCACAAAGCACGCTGTGATCCTTGCCCCGAAGTGGACTTTCAAGCTCCAGGATCCTTTTTGACCTCTGCTGAAGGAGGCCACCGGGCTCACAGAGATTCTGGCTTGAGCTTCTAGGTTGTTCCCATTATATTTCTCACACATCAATTAACTAAAATACTCCAATATTCAAAATACTCCCCTCAGTTGTTCCTTTGTAACTAAAAATAAAGTATCACCTCCTGCACAGAGCCCTTTGTGTCCTTGTTCTAATCTCCTTCTTGGATATATTTCCATTTCTCACTCTCTCTTTTCAGCTGCCTGGACCTAACTTGTCTGTATTTCTCAGTTCATTTCTCAACAACTAAAAACATGGAATGGAGAAAGCCTCCGTGGTATCCTTCGTCTTTTAAGACAACTTGGGATCAACGTGATCCAAGAAATTCTCTGATTAGCATCAACTGTAAATGAAATGCTGATCCCAACGTGCTGCCAGCTCACCTCAGGGGCACTTTCTAATTACACGTGGACACATTTGGTAAAGACACCTACAACTTTAATGAGAACTTGTACACTTATGACACTCCCAACTCTGTCTCAAACCGAGACTGTTCTCATGTGTTCCAGAACCTATTACCCAAATGCTTCCTCAACACTTTTGGCAGACTCAGCCACATACACCTCAAACTTAGTAAGCCTGGGGTGCCTGGGTGGCTCAGTTGGTTAAGCGACTGCCTTCGGCTCAGGTCATGATCCTGGAGTCCCGGGATCAAGTCGCGCATCGGGCTCCCTGCTCAGCAGGGAGTCTGCTTCTCCCTCTGACCCTCCCCCCTCTCATGCTCTCTCTATCTCATTCTCTCAAATAAATAAATAAAATCTTTAAAAAAAAAACAACAACAACTTAGTAAGCCTGAAAATGAATTTATCATCTTAACCATGTCCCTTCATGTGCTCCTTTTACTACACTACACTATCTCAACAGATGTTTGCCAACATCCACCCAGACACTCAAATCAAAACATTGTCTCTTAGACTCCTCCTTCCTCCCCCCACCCCTTAATTTCTCAATCCCTTCATTTAATCATTCAGATACTCATTCAAGAAATATGTACACAGTATCCATTATATGCCAGTTAGGGAGCTAGGTCTTTGGGCTAAAACTGAATGAAGAGAAGTGTGCTGACAGAGCTGACATATAGCCTCCAGTGAGTCACTAAGTCACAACAATTTATAGACTAAAAAAACCTCTCACCTCTCATCCCTGCTCTTCATACCCAATACGGCTGGGGAGGGCTAGAGGGCCATCCACTCGTACCTGACTCCCAGTGGCCTCCAGACTGACCCCTCTTGCTACAGTCAATTTCCTCTGGAGCAATTTCAGAAAACTCCAGTCTTTCTGAAACACACCTCTAATTTCACTGCCTTGTTAACTTAAAATCTACCGACTACATGAGCCACTCTTCTAGCACATACTCTAGCAATAGCCACAAACTTCAAGAAGCCCACAGTCCAAACAGAGAGGCAGATATGATTTCACAAACATTTATATTACACCAGGTGCCAGACACTACACTCAGTGCCTTACAAAAATCAATTCACTTCTCCTTAACAGCTTTATGAGGTTGTACAAATATCGAAACTGAAGCACAGAAAGGTAAGGTAACATGCCTAAGGTCACACAGCAAGTTAATGGCAGAGCCAGGGCTGGAACACTGTCTGTGTTCCTAAATACCATGCTCTGGGTTATACCACACAATCATTTAAAAGCAATACCCCTAGACAATAATAAAGAAGTGAAAGAGCTAGGGTGAGCATAGGACTGGGGGACAAGAAGAACAAGAAAAAGCTTCTTAGACAAAGTGAAGCACTGTCTTGAAAGATGAGCACTACATTCTGTACCTCTACTTTCCAAATATTACATGACTATCCCAAGAAAGGGAAGCTGTCTATCCTAGGAGATATCCCACTGTATCCTAGTTGAGAAGCACTAATTTCTTTGCATTCCCTAGCACACCAATAGGTGTTCGACAAAAACCTGGGTAATGTCAGTGCCAGTGTGGAGCGCCCAGCCCTCGGAACACAGGGTTCCTTGGACGAAGACCAAGCCTCCTGATCTGGCCCCCGCTTCCGATATCTCAAAGCCCCCAGGCCATTCAAACCTGGCCACTGATGGCCCTGGCAAGCTACCCAGAGAGTCGGATCGAGACAGAAGGAAAACCTACCATCCGACCCTCGTCGCCCCACGTCCCCCGCCCGCCTCCCCACACACACTCGTCCCACCAGATCCCCCTCTCCCTACTACCTCCGGCCAGGAGCAAGGAGGCCGAGGCAGCGGCGGCTTGGGTGACTGGGATGAAGGGCACGTTGAAGCTGAATTCCGTGGCCGAGGAGGAAAAGAGTAAGTTAGTGCCCGATGAGGAGGTGTTGGCGGCACCGCCGCCCCCGTTAGGTTTCCTCTCGGCCATGGCTGCGGCCCACCGTCCGTTACACGTCTCCTGGCAGCCCGGGCAGCACCACCGGCCGGAAACCGGTCACACTCGGGGCCAACACACTTCCGCACTTGCGCACAAAGCCCGGAACTCCGCAAGGCTGGTCTGCGGCCTTCCCCTTCCCCTGGAAAGCGCCGCCAGAAACGAACATGGCGGCGCTGGCTTCAAGCCCGAGTCCTAGCACGTGACACTCCCAGGTGCTGCCGGGGCCGAGGCTTGGGCTGGAGTGTGGGAGGGGCAGTGCCGCTGGCTCTGAATCTAAGCGCGAGCTGACGCTGAGGGTCACGGATTGCGTGGGGCGTACTGGGCCTCCTAAAAGTACGCACAGGAGCGTGTAACTGGCAAAAATTTTGAAAGAACAGCGGAAGCCTGCAGGAGCAGACAGCAGGGTGCTACCCGCGTTGGGAGGGAAGAAGTGGTGTGTGAGCCGTTTGTAGCCAAAGCTGAGCCCGGTTCACCCACGCTCGCACTCACATCCAGCCCGCCCACGTGTCTTTCTGGACTGAACTGAACTCTTTTTGTTGACCCAGAAATAGAAATGGCAAAAACTTTTGAAGTTTTTAAGCCATGTTTAAAAGAGGATCCGGGGAATTGAAATTTAGAGGTTAAAATAGCTTTCTATATCTGTCTGCAGTAATCTGATTAGTTGAACCCCGAAATGCACTGTGGGTGATTTGGATGTAATTGTCATCTTTCATGTAGTTAGAGATTATGAAATAAAAAATAACAGATAAGTAGCTTTTTGGAGAGTGGGAGAGGAAGACATACCCTGAAAGAAGCTTTGAAATAATGAAACTCCTTCCCCACAGCTGTTCACACGCCTGTATAGAACCTGTTTAATTCAGTAAATATTTAGTGTGCTTACTGTCAGAGATAAACAAAGCCAGACACTGGCTAAAGCAGTAAGGATAGATTCTACTCAGTAACAACCATTACAACAGGAAAAAGGGTACATCGTGAATTGAACTGAACTTCCCCAAAACAAAAGACTGGAGACTTTTTAAAGACTGGAGTGCTGAGGGAAAAGCATTGAGAGGTGCCAAGGGTGTTGGTCCATGTGACTAGACCACCTGGGCTTGTTAATTGGCACTTATCTGGAGGAGAAACAAACTTCTCCTATCTTCATGATAGGCAGTTATACAAGTTAGAGCAATACACCACCAGGCTGGGAGGAGATGGGCCTTGAGAAGACAGTTCTGTGTGGCAGATTTGCGTCTCAAAATTATAAGGGATTTATAATTGCAAGTTTTCTAAAATAACTGCACTGAAGGGGAGCTCAGGGCCCTATATGCCTAGCACCAAGTTTTGGCTGGAACAAACAATAAATTCTCCTGGCAGTGTTGAGCTTTCTCAGGGCGGGCATTTTTAAGGAGGACTGGAGTCATTCTAGGGACATGACTTTAAACTGCTAGAAGGCATGCTGAATTTGGTCAAGGAGAGTATCTTTGTCATTCCTATGGGGTGGGAAAGACGGTATACTAAACACTGGTGTATAAGGTAGACACAAGACCCTTCCTTCTTAGAGTTTATACTTCGGTCAGAAAGACAGAAAACTAAACACATACAGTAAACTACAGTGTGATGAAAGCTGTAATGTAGAAATTCCCAGAGTGTGTTATGTGGAATATTGACACCATCAGGGGAGGGAGGTCTAACCCTTCTGTGGGGAAAGACAGCAAATATTTAGACCAATCAGACCATCAACAAAGGACCTGCATAGTGCTGAGTGACATGAAAAGCTTCCTTGAAGAAGAAAAATTAAAGTAGAGACCTGAAAGACAATGAGAAGTTAACTGGAAAATTTGGTGGGGAGGGTTTGGAGGAAGCCGTAAGAGATCATTTCAGTAAAGTCGCAGTAGGTAGGGATACGCTGCGATGCCACATTTGGGTGTGAAAAGACACATGGGTTAGAGTCTGGCTGGAGCCCAATGAGCACCTGGGAGAAAGTTGGAAGATGAGAATGAAAAGCTCAGCAAGGCCAGATGATGCCGGTCTTAACAAGTTAAGAGCAAAAGGGAGTCAAAGAAGAATTGAAAGGAGGGTGGAGAAATAACATTTGCTCTGTAGAAAGTCCACTCTGACTTCAGTGTAATAAAATAGATAAGGAAAGAGCGAGCTGGAAGTAGGAAGAGCAGTTAGCAGGCTGCTACAGGGGACCAGGCAAGCAGTGATGGTGCCTCAAATTAGACCAGTTGCAATAGGAATGAACAGAAATAGGAGTTACTTTGGAGGAAAGACGTCAGATTGAACAGAAGTGTCTTCATTTTTTTCCTCCTGAAGCCCTATTGAAAACACAAATAGGTGGGGGCGCCTGGGTGGCTCAGTCAGTTAAGCCTCTGCCTTCAGCTCAGGTCATGATCTTGGGTTCCTGGAATCGAACCCCACTTTGGGCTCCCTGCTGAGCAGGGAGCCTGCTTCTCCCTCTGCCTCTGCCTTTCCCCCCTTTTGTGCTAGCTCTCTTGTGCATTCTCTCTTTCTCTCTCAAATAAATAAATAAAATCTTTCCCCAAAAAAGCCACTAATAGGTGTGTTTGTTTTTAAACCCATAAGGATGAGGAGGATGGGAGAGGATTTGACAGCAACAAGATTTTGCATACACACAAAAAATGGACCTGGAGTAGGTGATTTAGCAAACCAGTAATGGGAAAAGCGCAGGGGCAACTTTATTTGCATCATTAACCATTTTAAGGTTTAGGGCCTGATAACCTTAGGCACCTCAGGAAGTAGCAGAGAAGCTAGAGAGAGGTCCTGTAATTAGGAAGATTGGTTAAAACTGTTGGAGAAGAAGTTAGGTCCCTTCCCCCTACTCTGAGTAACTGGACCACTAACCATCCCCCTTCTAGAAAAAAGACTTAAGTTTTCCCTCTGGAGTGGGTAACAGAAGGAACATCAAGCAAATATGTGCTTACTGAATAATCAAATAATCTTTCTGACAACCCCAGTCCAGTTTCTCCACTCAGCTCCAAGAACACTGGCTGCCAGGTCTTCAACCTGTAGGCAGAAGATTAGAAGAATCTTCTTTGGGGCATGGGAACGAGAGATGTAGAGATGCTGAAGTCAGGATTCCCCAGGAAGACAGTCCAGCGAGATCACCTCATAATTAAGCTCACAATTGACAAGCCCTATTTATATGTTCTGAGCTCCAATCACCTTGTTAGTCCCCATGATGTGGAAAACAAAGGCAGAAGGAAATGTAGATAAAATTAAATTTCCTTATAACCTGCAGACCACTGACAAATACTTAAGATAGGCAGATTATAACATTCCTCCAGGATCCTAAGTCTTCTTTAACACATGAAAGTCCTCTTGGAACTTCCTTTATCATTACTTCTCCCAACCCCAAGGTATAATCAGTTGCTCCTCACAGTCCTGGGGAAGCAGAGAGTAGCAGACAGCAGCTCCTTCTGCCCACGGGTCCTGTCCCTGTGCTTTAGTAAAACCACCGGAGGTATCTCAATAATTCTTTCTTGGCCGTTGGCTCTGGATCCCACCAACAACAATATTCAAAAAAACTACATCACCCAAACTTTATTTTTTCATTTTTATTTTTGCTAAGTATGCTCTATGCCCAATGTAGGGCTCAAACTCACAACCCCAAGATCAAGAGTTGCATAATCTACCAACTGAGCCAGTCAGGCACCCCGAGTCCCCACACTTTAAATACGACCACCACATAGTTGAGAAGATCCTTTAATGTGAAAGAGACACAAAAGGAAGAAATAGCAATTTAGAAGGAACAACCCACACAGGAAGAAAAAGACTTACAAAATCTATCAATAATATCCTCATGGGGGTAAGAGGTCTGTAACCAAGAAACAAGACCAGGGTGTTATTTTAAAAAGAAATGTTCAGGGAACAAACAAGAAAATCAGTAGAAGGAAGATAAATAATGAGGAAATTTCCCAAAAAGTGAAGCAAAAAGACAAACAGATGGGAGCTAAGAGAGAAACATAAGAAAATTTGAGTGCCAGGCAAGGAAAGCCAATATCTGTATATTAAGAGTTCTGCTAAGAATAGAGACAGAGAAAATGCAGGGGAGGGAATCATCAAAGAAAAAAAAAATTTATTCCCAGAAGTGAAGGATACAAGTTTCCAGATTGAAAAGGTTGAGAACCCAGCACGATAGTTGAAAATAGATACACACTGCAACACTAGAGACAAACAGAAGATCCTTAAAGATTCTAGAAGGATAAAAACAGGTCAAATGCCAAGGAATTCAGCTTTCAAAATACTTACCCCCCCCAAGCACACCTTCTAAGAAAGCAAATGGAGGAGGTGGTCCACCAAAATAAAGGAAGAAGCTAAGAAAGTCTTCCTATGTGGGATAGAGGGAACCCGGTGTCCAACACAGGTGTACAGGGGAATGAAAGGTGTTATAACAAAAAGACCCAAAAATGCAGTGGCTCAAACAAAAGTTCATTTCTCACTCACATAAGAGTACATGTAGGTAACCAGCCAATAGAGAGGATCATAGGGAAAGAGAGGAAAAAAATAAAACAAAACAAAACCAGAGAGGGAGACAAACCATAAGAGACTCTTAATCATGGGAAACAAACTGAGGGTTGCAGGAGGTGGGGGGGTGTAGGGGGGTGTAGGAATGGGGTAACTAGGTGATGGACATTAAGGAGGGCATGTGATGTAATGAGCACTGGGTGTTATATAAGACTGATGAATTACAGGCCTGTACCTCTGAAACCGATAATACATTATATGTTAATTATTGAATTTAAATTAAAAAATATTACAAAATAAATTCAATTAATTAACATATAATGTATTATCGGTTTCAGAGGTAGAGTTCAGTGATTCATCAGTCTTATATAACACCCAGTGCTCATTACATCACATGCCCTCCTTAATGTCCATCACCTAGTTACTCCATCTCCCCACCCCCCTACATTTGTCTTTAGTAAGTTTCATATAAATGGAATCATATAGTATGTATTCTTTTGTGCCTGGTTTCTTTTGATTAATACAATGTTTTTGAGGTTCATCCATGTCATGTGAATCATAGTTCATTCTTTTTTCCTTGTTAAATAGTGTTTTATTGTATGGCTATACCTCAATTTGTTTACCCATTCATTTGTTGGTGGACAGTTGGGTTGTTTCAAGTTTGGGGCTATTGTTATTAAAGCTGCAATGAACATTTATGTAAAAATCTTCATGTAGACATGTTTTCATTTCACCTAGGAGTAGAATTGCTGGGTCTTACCGTCAAGTATATTTAACTTTGTAAGAAATTGCCACTTTCTTTTCTTTTTGATTTTTAAGATTTATTTTATTTTTTTAAGGTATCATTTATTTATTTGACAGAGAGAGAGAGCACAAGCAGGAGGAGCAGCAGACAGAGGGAGAGGAAGAAGCAGGCTCCCTGCTTCTGTGGGGCTCCATCCCAGGACCCTGAGATCATGACCTGAGCCAAAAATCAAGAGTTGGCAGCTTCACCGACTGAGCCACCCAGGTGCCCCGCCACTTTATTTTCCAAAGTGACTGTACCGTCTTATTTTCCAACCAGTAATGTCTATACTTGGTGTTGCCAGTATTTTAAATTTTGGCCATGCTAATGGGTGTGTAATAGTATCTCACTATGGTTTCTTGTTTGTTTTCACTTTTTTTTTTTAAGATTTATTTATTTATTTGAGAGAGCGAGAATGAGAGAGAGTACATGAGAGGGGGGAGGGTCAGAGGGAGAAGCAGGCTCCTGCTGAGCAGGGAGCCCGATGCGGGACTCGATCCCGGGACTCCAGGATCATGACCTGAGCCGAAGGGAGTTGCTTAACCAACTGAGCCACCCAGGCGCCCCTGTTTTCACTTTTTAATTGAAGTATAGTTAACATATAATATTATGTTAGTTTCAGGTGTCAAACATGGTGATTTGACAATTATATACACCATGTAATGCTCACCACCATAAGCGTAATTTTCACCTGCCACCATACAAAGTTATTACAATATTATTGACTATATTCCCTATGCTGTTCTTTTCATTCCCGTGACGTCTTTATTTTATAATTAGAAGTTTGTACCTCTGAATATCTCTTAATGTAACTACTAGAACTTTTAATTTACATAGGTGGCTTCCATGTTATTTCTGAGAGACTGAATATACAAACAGTGGCCAGACCATATTTAACAATAGAACTCTGACCCACAACATCTGCAGCAATTGGCCTAGAAAAGTCAGGACTTGGTCAATGAGTCCAACTTCCCTATTAGTTGCCCCCACTTACTCCTCAGAAAACCGGGATAGTTAAGAAATCCCTTCTCCCTTTGTGTTCCAAGAAAAGGATAAATGCAAAAGACCAACTTGCTTTTGCATATTCCAACATAAAACTCACCTATACCCTTTCTCAGCAACTCCCTTGTTTTACAAAACCTCAAAATTTAACCCTCTTCTTTGAGATGTTTCTGGATGGAAGTTCTCCCTATTGCAACAGCCTGGATGAAAGCAATCTCCTTCATTGTCTGAGGCATTTCCTCTTTCACCTATTGCTACCCACTCTCCAACCACTAACTTAGAGCCACATTACTTTCTGTTTGTTATGATAACACCCCACTTATACCAGCTTTCTGAATTATTTAGAATAATGTTAGCAGTTGTAACAAAGAGGCCTCAGAATGCAATATTCCTATCAAAATCTAGGCTGTCTTTAACACAGAATCATTCTAGTCATCAGCATTTTATCCATCATGAAGGAGGAAAAAACATACCTGGGCCAAAAGTTTTCTAAGAAATTGAAGTAGAAGTTCCAGACACCTCATTTGCTCCCAGTACATTGGTAAGAACCTAATCACACAGCCCCACCTAGCTGCAAAGAGGACTGGGAAATGTAGTCCCTAGTTGGGCAACCAGCCTCAGCTATACCTCTGAGACTAAGAATTGCAGTTCTTCCCTAAGCAATCTATCTATAGGTATGGAAGAAGGAGGGAACAGATTTTTTTAAAAGTCTCAATGAAAACATGAAAGGAAAGAGAATCTTTAGGATAATGGTGGTAGGAGACCCTAGGAAGACAGTTTTATACCAGAGGTAGAGGGCAAGAAATCCAGATTGGAACAGGTCAAAGTCTCTGGGAAAGATATCCAAGAAAATGTGTCTAAACACCTAGAGAGGAAATTTAGGCAACTGATGGAAAATGTGCATTATCCATTAGACAACCATTTATTGAGCACCTACGCTATGCCAGGCACTGTTCTAGGTGCCAGAGAATAAAACAGCATATAAGTACCAAAATTATTGCTTCATGGATCTTACAATCTAGTGGAAATTCTAGAGCAGGTGGGGTTGAATTAATAAGTATGTAGAAAACTAGCCAATGTTTAAAAAAAAATTTACCCCACCCTGAAGGCAACTACATTCAACTCTTTCAGCCAATTCTTTTAGTATTTCTGTTTGTAAATTAATATGGTTACATTGCCACTTCTGAAGTTTTTCCCATTTGCATTACATGTTGACTTCCCAGATGAACAATGAGGATTTTGCCCCTTTTGATCTTTGTCCTCATCACATATATGAACCCTTTCCCCCGTAGCCTCTCACTAAAGCTAAATTACAATGTTGGTTAGATTGACATTCAAATTTTAACATTATTATGATTATATAAACACTATAAAATAGCCAAATCATATACTAAATTGTCATTATTTTAATTTTTCTTTGCAAGCTTTATTTCCCTAGGCTTGGGACACTCTTCCCTCCCACTTTTTGCCTAGTTAACTCTTATTTGTGTTTCAATTCCTAGTGTAAATGTCACATTTCAGGAAATCCCTCAAGCATTCTTTTCCTTTACCCCACAAAGGTAAAGGGGATTACTTAATACCCTCCTTAAAAACACAGGCTTGGAATGGGGGCAGAAGTGCTGTTACTGGTGGCGGGGGAAAAAATCCTGTCATAGAGATGTACTCTTTTGGACCCTGCCCTGGCCGCTTACATTTTCATAACTACTTATTAGTAGTATCAAATGTCTTCCCACAGAAAAAATTAGATGTTACAGTTATTCACATTATAGAATAATGACATCTCAAAAACATCAGTGTGTCTTTAAGTAAATCTGAGCAACTGGTTGTTTATAAGTAATTACATACACAGGGAGAAACCTAAAACTGAAGTGTCCCTAGCCACTGCTGACTTGGTACCCATCTGCAATTTCTTATGAAACAAATCTTTGCTTATTATGACTTAAAAGCCAACATTTTCATGCCTGCATACATTTAATTTGCATGTTACTGGTCACGAAGCTAAAATATGGGATTTCTGCATTTAATATGAGGGACTTGGCTACGCTCTCTGCTAAACAAATGAATAAATGAATGAAATGTGGTAGTGCCCTGGATTTGAAACTCCGTTTTCTCAGCTCACCCAAACTCACAGAGCCAGATGTATAATCCAGTATGCCAATTAATTAGTTCACAATGAGAAGTACAAATGAGCTCCCTTTGTCCTAAATAGGGCTTGAGATTTGAATTCAGTTCTTGTTCTTGGACTCCCCACTTTCCAGACTCCATTCAGATCATCCTTCTGTTAACAAGCTCTGTTTTCAGCTGCTGATACTGCAGTTTTCTCAGGTACATTCCAGGCCTAAGAGAAACATGCTATTTCATTGCTGAACTTGGATATTTTCCAAATTTCCTCGCTAAAAGTTTACCCCTAGATTTGATCTTTTGTGTGTGATGCCACCACCTTCATTCTGAGGGTATCTCCATTGTTTTACTATGCTTTATTGTACTTTACGGATTTTGTTTTTTTTTTTTTTTTTTTACAAATTGAAAGTTTGTGGCAACACCATTCGGAGCAAGTCCATTGATGCTGTTTTTCCAAAAGTATTTGCTCACTGGGTATCTCTGTGACAGGTTTTGTAATTCTCGTGGCATTTCAAACATTTTCGTTATTACTATATTTGTTATGATGATCCCTGATGGGTGATTATGACTTGCTGAAAGTTCGGATTACAGCATCTTTTTTTTTTTTTTTTTAAGATTTATTTATTTGGGGAGGGAGAGGGAGAGACTCTCAAGCCCACTTTCCACTGAGCGCTCAGCCGGATGTGGAACTCCATCTAATGACCCTGAGATCATGGCGTGAGCTGAAAGCAAGAGGATGCTTAACTGACAGAGCCACCCAGGCGCCCCCTGAGGACAGCATCTTTTAAGCAATATTTTAAAATTAAAGTATCTTCTTTTAGACATAATGCTATTGCATGCTTAATAGACTACAGTATAGCATACACATAATCTTTGCGTGTATTGGGACACCAAAAAATTCATTTGATTCACTTTATTATGATTTTCGCTTTATTGCAGTGCTGCGCCACAGAGGAGCAGTATCTCTAAGGTAAACCTGTACACACCTTCTGCAGGAACCTGCCAAAGCAATCTGGCTGTTTCCAGCTTCTAGGCAGAGGCAGACCAGGTATGTTTTCAGGTATGAGCTTGCCTCTCAATTAGGAAGTGGTCCCTCTAACCGAGTGCTGGAGATGACAGCAAAGGGCGTTTGGGGTTTTTCACAGTGCCCCTTATCTAAATGCATACCTCCTTCAGTGGGATAAGACTTTATGCAGCTGAGGGAAAGTCACTGCATGGGTTTCAGGCAGGGCTCCAGAGAAAGGAGCAACCAAAAACCAAAACCAAAACCAAAACCAGCACCAAGAGGAGGTGGGTGGACTCCAAGGGCTGTTTCATCCACTAATTTTGCCCAGATACGACCACAAGTTCTCCTTGGGCTTATGCTTTCAGGATGCTGCGGTCTCTGACCTGGGCAAGGCCTCCTACCATGAATTAATAAACCGGACATCGGCAGTTTCCTCCTTCACACTTGCACAGCGTGATAAACTGCAACACGCCAACCTCGGCCACGACGCCAGTCTCCCCGAAGCCCCGTATGCCCTTCCTTTTGCCCATCTCCAAGATGGCGGCCGGTTCGCCGCCGCGTCGCCGCCGCGTCGCGGCTCCGCCCCCCCCCCCCCCCGCGCGAGCCTACCCGCCCCTCCTCCCGCCCGCGGGGCCGCGCCGCGCGCTCCCGCCGCCCCTCCCCGCGCGAGCTCCACCCAGGTCGCAGGCAGCGCGGTCGGCGGCGCCTATTTCCCGCCATTGTGCGAAGTGGAGGCTGGGGGCCCGCACGCGCCGCCTGCCCATGGCCAGCTGCTCCTCGGCTGTCGCCGCCACAGCCGCCGTTCCCTGGGGCGTGGGGAGGCCGGGCGGCCCGCGCCCTGAGGCTCGCCGTGCGTGGGAGGGCGCGGGCGACCAGCGGCCGAGCCCCCGAGGAGGAGCCGCGGCGCGGGACGCCGGGCCGCGCTGGCCCTGGCCCGTCGGCGAGATGCCCTGCGGGGAGGATTGGCTCAGCCACCCGCTCGGGATCGTGCAAGGCTTCTTCGGTGAGTGGCGGCGCCGGGGGCGGGCCGCCGAGTTTGTCGAGCCCGGGGCCCGGCCCCGCCGCGCGGCCCCACGCGGGTCTCCCCCGAAGGCTCTCGCGGTCGGCCGGGCCTGCGCGGGCGGCGCTGAGGCACCCCGGTGCGGGTGCCCGGGCCCGGGCCCGGGCCGCGGCTTCCCCCGCCGGCCGCAGGTGCCTCCCACCTGCCCGATTCGCGATTCGCGAGCGGCCAAGGTTACGCGGCGAGGAGCCGGCGGTCGGCCGTGATTGCCGGCCTCGCTCCCCTCCGTGGCGCACCGGGGGCCCGCGCCCCCCGTGCGGCGGTTCGCGGAGGGGTCCTTGAACCTTCGGGGACCTGCTGAGACGGGGCGAGGAAAAGCACTTTGCCTACGGGGAGCCTGCAGGATATTTCAAAACTTCCGGTGTGTCGGGGGAGTGCTCGCTCGGAGCAGAAGTTGGCTCTCACTACTGTATTACACACATCCTCTCTTTTTGAGATAAGATTGGGTATAAGAGCTTAATTTTTCTCTTAGGATGACTTTAAAACCTGCCTGGTAGACGTCTCCTCTCGTGTCAGAGCTAGCAAGAAATGTGGAACTACTCAAACGAGCTCCTACGTAGAAGAGCTGAGAATGCTGCAGGCAAGCTTAGTAAATTGTAGTGCAGTTTATTTGTAAATGGTACTTTCCATGAGGGCAAATTTAGGCTTGTGTGTGGTTAACTGGTCATTTTGGCCCCTTCCACCCTTCTTTTTGCACTTAGGAGTGGTGGAGGCAAACCAGGAATCACTTAGGTTGTAGCACCTGGAGATAACTTAGCGTTGTAGGAGTGGCCTTAGCTCATTTGAAAACACCGTGGGATATTGGTGAGATCGGCTAATGAGAAGCTAAATAGTCTCCAGCAGCCAAAATCAGTGGCGTAAACTCCATGTATTTCTTGTAGGAGGGACTCAGCGACTCTATTCATTTTCCCTATAATTTGAACTAGTTTAGTTTTCTGGTTTCCCAGGCCGAAACTAGAAGCAGCAAATTAGAAGAAGGCGTGGGTAGGCATCCGGATTGTAGTCCGTGAACATTGACAACCTGATAAAGAAGAAATCTAAAACTATGTGTATGTATATTTTTAAAAAGGCAAAAGAAACCACTACTATATCCATAGGGTGCTTTGAGGAAGGGGCACATTTACCTCCACTAAATCCTAGTAATTGATGTTTACAAAGAATACTGGAGCCCATAATTGATGTCTAAAATAATGGCCCCAAAATGTGGCCTGAAGATTAAACTGCACAGTTGGTGGGTGTAGATGCATAGGTACTTTTTAGGGAAAATCGTCAAAAGTAAAAAGTTTGGGTGCTTAAGGGCAAAGTTCCAGTTACGGATATTTAGAAAATTTATGAGAAATACCCCATACCTTAGTCTTGAAGGATACGAGATGATTTTATATTTGATGGAGTTTTGAAAGTATTTGTCAGATTTTGTGTCCTGAGTGTATGATCCTAAGGGGCACATCTCTTTATAGTACAGAAAGGGTATGTTTGGGTATAAAATGCTGGCTTTATGATATTTTGTAAATTTTGTAAATTGTGGGCACCTGGGCCTTGTTGATGTGTTTCCCCACAGGATGTCTTTTCCCATATAGATTGTGTTACAGAGAAGAAAATAACACTGCTTTGTAGTCAATGATTTTTTTTTTTTTGGTAGAAGCTGTTCTGAAGTACATATTTTTACTGTTTTTTTATCACCATGAATATGTTGAAAGCCTTTATAATAACAGCATTACAGGTATGTTTCTGTGAGATGTAAGTCCAGTGTTAAACTTGTAGACTTTATTCGGTTTTGTAGTAAATTGCTTTAAATTGATTTTTCACCCAGAGAGAGAAACGGCTCTTGTGGTTTATGGGGCCTTTCTTGGCTCCACCCCTACCTAGCTCTCAGACCTCATCATTGCATTCCCTCTCCTGTTGGACCCTCTTTCGGTTCTTTGATTTTGAACCTTGCATCTAGGCCTTTCTGCATCAGCTGTTTCCTTTGCCTGGTCCCCTCTTTCTCTCTCATTCCACTTGTACTTTCCTGGCTAAGTCTTACTTTTCTTTCGGGAACGTAAGTTAGTTACTCCCTGCTTCAGTCACTACAGGATCCTGTGTCCTGGAAAGGACACATGTGTTAACCTTAAAAATAAAACTGCCAGTTACTTTACCAGTAAAAATGGGTTTATTGGGAAATAGAGAAATTGCAATTTGGGACATGCAAGCTATGGCAGACCATAGACAAGTCCCACAAAGGAGAGGAACTTTATTTTACAGAGAAGAAGTTGGGATGGATTATTTTTGAAGGAAAGCCCATTGGAGAAAAGCAGGGGTTGAGGGTGATGCTGGTTTCTCAGTGGATGAGTTGTAGGGATAGTAGACTTCTTGTAGGAGATGCAATGTACATCTCACCTTGTTGGGGCCTGTAATTGATGATTCTTTCCTGTTGAAGCTTCTTCTTGTTAGGGGTCTGTAATTGATAGTTCTTCTTGTAATTGTCATTGGGTGGTACAGCTCCCCTTTTAAGCCTCCCCTTGTAGCATCCCAGGTCCACTTTATTTATTTTTCTTAATTAATTACTTTTTAAAAAAAATTTATTTGCCAGAGAGAGAGAGCAAGCACAAGCAGGGGGAGCGGCAGGCAGAGGGAGAAGCAGGCTCCCCGCTGAGCAAGGAGCCCGATGTAGGACTCCATCCCAGGAACCTGAGCTGAAGGCAGATGCTTAATGACTGAGCCACCAAGGCATCCCTTTTTTTCTTAATTTATTTTTAAATATTTATTTATTAGCACTTGCACATGCGTGAGCAGTAGGAGGGGCAGAGGGAGAAGCAGACTCCCCGCTGAGCAGAGACCCCCCCCCCCCCCCCCCCCCTGCGGGACTCCATCCCAGGACCCCGGGATTATGACCTGAGTCAAAGGCAGGTGCTTAACCAACTGAGCCACCCAGGCGCCCCCTCCAGGTCCACTTCAGTGAGGTTTCCCTTTAATAATTTTCACATAATACAAAGCAAGTTACTGAAAGAACTTGTTTCCTGGGTTCCTTTTGCTGCATTTTTTACTCAGGGAATTCAGGGCCTGTATCTGATTTATTCACCAGTATATCCTCATTGCCTGGAATACACCTTGTACATTAAAAATGCTCAGTGAATATGTGCTGAATAGAGGCAGTGAAAAGACTGATTAATCAATCAGAAATGGTGTGAATTGGGCTGGTTACTGTGACCACAAGTCTCAGACTTAGGACAGTCCTGGTGGACCTCAGTGATTTCAGAGGATTCATGATCCTACCAGGTATGACTTATTTTCACATGCAAGTCCTAATTCATTCTTATCATTCAGGTAGGAAACTTTGAAATTCGGCGAGTGGCCGGTCATAACTACAAGGGTCATAATTCATCTTTGTGAATCAGTCTGTATTTTGATTTTGTATTTGCCATATTACAATTGTTCATATGTAAATTTTTTCCTGTAAGACTTCATAAAATATCTTTAATATTTCCCTTGGAGTTTCTAAAAAATTTTATGTACAGGACGTTGAGATCCAAAGGCTTAAATTATGATTTAAAATACTTTAGTTCAACATATCCTTGTCGGTCTCTGTTATGTGCATAGTGCTTAGTCCCTACAGTGATGTTCATTTAGTGATCCACATCAAATCACTTCCTTTATTTTTTTTATTTTTATTTTTTTAAAGATTTTATTTATTTATTTGAGAGAGAGAATGACATAGAGAGCATGAGAGGGGGGAGGGTCAGAGAGAGAGGCAGACTCCCTGCTGAGCAGGGAGCCCGACATGGGACTCGATCCCGGGACTCCAGGATCATGACCTGAGCCGAAGGCAGTCGCTTAACCAACTGAGCCACCCAGGTGCCCTCAAATCACTTCCTTTAAACAAAGGCAGGAATCTTTAAAAAAAAAAAAAAAAGTTCTGTATGCTTTTTTTCTCTTAATCATTTAATATTTAAAATAAATTTTCTTTACTTGAATTAATAATTATTGTTAATTTTGGAAAAGGAACGTGTATCGACTCTGATTTCTTTCACTATTTTCTCTTTAGATTGTTGGTTGGGTCAAGATCATTATTATTGGTTATAGTCAAGGTACTTTGGTTCTAACAACTAGACTAGCTCATGCAAAAGGCAGTGGTGTGTGGAGGAGGGTAGGGAGTATTTGATCACTAGCATTTTATTTATTTATTTATTAAAGGTTTATTTATTTGAGAGAGAAACAGAGAGAGAGTCCCAGCCGACTCAGCACTGAGCACAGAGGCATGGGACTCAATCCCAGGACCTAAGATCACGACCTGAGCCGAAACAATGAGTCAGATGCCCAACCGACTTAACCACCCAGGTGCCCCTTGACCACTAGTATTTTAGAGAATTTAAAGCAGTAATAAAATTGACTAAAAGTCAGTCTGCTTTTTTATTGTCACCATGATTCTAGACAATTTGTCACCTTTTGTTTATACCCACCTTAGATCTCTCCTATCATCCTGATCTTGGTAGGCCACTGAAAAAAGGTATTTCTTATAAGGCTGTAGAACCCAAAGATAGGGAGGGTGTCTTGGCATCCCAAGAGATGAATCAGGAACTGGAAAGATAGCAAGAATCTAAGCAACTCTTGTCAGTTTTTTCCATTAGGCCACATTTATCTCTGTACATGAATTTAATTATCTCTACTCCACAACTCCCAAATTCCCTTGTTCTCAGTTCCACACCAGGTAGCATCTTTATCTTAATCCCAGATGCTAGGGCTAGAGAATCTGATTGGCCCAGCATGGAGTCAGGAGTCCACTCATGCACCAACAGCTATGGCCAGTGCACAGAGTTATGTAGGACAGTCCTGACTATTGAGGCCCACACCTCAACAGTGGGGCAAGTTCTCTGAGAAGAATGGATTGGGCATCTGCGGCAAAATATATAAATAGGTATATATGAATTTTTAGGTTATTAAATAATAACTTGCACATGGTTATAAAAAATAGCACAGTGGTATTAAATAATGAGTAAAAGGATGCTCTTCCCCCACAGAGGTAACCACTTTTGTTTCTGCTTTTAGTGCCTTTATTTATTTATTTTTAAGATATTTGTTTTAGAGAGAGTGCGAGCACAAGTGGGAAGGGCAGAGGGAGAGAATCTTTTTTTTTTTTTTTTTTAAAGATTTTATTTATTCAACAAAGAGAGACACAGCGAGAGCAGGAACACAAGCAGGGGGAGTAGGAGAGGGAGAAGCAGGCTTCCCCACAGAGGAGGGAGCCCGATGCGGGGCTCGATCCCAGGACCCTGGGATCATGACCTGAGCCGAAGATAGATGCTTAACCGACTGAGCCACCCAGTCGCCCCAGAGGGAGAGAATCTTAAGCAGACTCTGAGCTGAGTGCAGAGCCTGATGCAGGGCTTGGTCTCAGGGCCCTGATACCACAACCAAGCCAAAACCAAGACTTGGATGCTTAACCGACTGGGCCACCCAGGTGCCCCTTTGTGCCTTTATTTTTACAGATGTTATTATTGAGATATAACTCACATAACATGGAATTAACCATTTAGAAATGTACAATTCACTATCATTTTCATCACCCCAAAAAGAAATCCTGTGCCAGTTAGCCAATTACTCCCAATTACTCCCTCCTCCATTCTCTGGCAGTTAGTTTACTTCTGTTTATGATTTACCTATTCTGGACATTCACGTAAATGGAATAATACTGTGGACTTCTATGTCTGGCTTTTCACTTAGCATAATATTTTCAAGGCCCAACCATGTAGTAGTATATATCAGTACTTTATTCCTTTCTTTGATTGAAAATAATATTCCATTGCATGGATATACCACAGTTTGTTTATCCATTCAGTCATGGATTGGCCCTTGGTTGTTTCCACTTTTTGGTTATTATGAATAGTGCTGCTGTAAACATCCATGTGCAAATTTTTGTGTGAATGTACGTTTTCAGTTCTCTTGGTAATATACCTAGGAATGGGCTTCCTGGGTCATATGGTAATTTTATGTTTAATTCTTTGACTGCCAAACTGTTGTCCAAAGGGCTGCACCATTTTAATTTTTCACCAGTAATTTGTGAGGTTTCCAGTTTCTTACATCTGTCTAACGCTTCTTATTTTCTGTTGTTTTATTTGTTATAGGCGTCCTAGTGGGTGTGAAGTGGTAACTCCTTGATTTGCATTTCCCTAATGACCAATGAATCTTTTAATATGCATGTTGGCCATTTGTATATCTTTTTTGGAGAAATGTGTATTCAAATCCTTTGCAAATTTTTTAATTGGGTTTTTGTCTTTATTGTTAAGTTCTTTGTATATTCTGCATACAAGACATGTCAGATATAATTTGCAAATATTTTTTACCGTGTTTTGGATTGTCTTCACTTTCTTGGTAGTGTCTATGTAAGTTTTTAAATTTTTTGTGCATAATACCCTAATTTATGTAAAGGACAGAAAACAACAGAAAAACTTTCATAACATTTACTTGTATAAGTTTTTAATTTTGACAAAGTCTGATTTATCCAGTTTATCTCTTTTCCCTTTGATTGCCATATTTAAGAACCCATTGTCTAATGCCAGGTCATAAAAATTTATACTTGTGTTCTAAGAGTTTTGTAGCTTGAGCTCTTTGATTCATTTTGAATTAATTTTTGTATAAGCTATGAGGTGGGGATCCAAATTCATTCCTTTGCATGTGGATAGTTGTCCCAGTATCATTTGGTTTTGGTTTATTTTTTACACTTGCCAGTTTATTAAAAAGGATATTATAAAGTATACAGATGAACAGCCAGATGAAGAGGGACATAGGGTGAGATCTGGAATGGTACCTCATGCTTCTATCTCCAGGGAACTGGGGTATGTTAGCTACCTCCCAGCAGTGGATGCAGTCATCAACCTGGAAGCTCTTGCATTATTTGTTGAAAAGACTATTCTCCCCTCAGTGAATGGTTTTGACACCTTTGTCAAAAAATCACTGGACCATAGATGTGTAGCTTTATTTCTGAACTCTCAATTCCATTCTGTTGGTCTATGCATTCATTCATCCTTATACCAGTACCATGTTGTCTTGATTACTGTAGCTTTTCAGTAAGTTTTTAGATCAGGAAATGTGAGCCCTTCAACTTTGTTCCTTTTTGATGTGGTTTTGGCTCTTCAGAGCCCCTTGCATTTCCATATAAATTTAGAATCTGATCGCCCATTTCTGCAAAAAAAGACAGCATTTGGTAGAGATTGCACTGAATCTGTAGTGCTTTTAGTTCTTTTGATAATAGAGAACAGTTAAGATTACAAACTCTGGAGCCCGACTGTTTAATCAGGACCGTACCCTGGGTCTTTGGCTCCCTGGATCATTTTTTTTAAATACCTCCCTTTTTACTACAGAATTATTTTCCGTAATAATCATTAAATGAAGCCATATACAACTCTTAAGGTGTTCTGTGTTTCAGAATAGTTCTGGACATTGCTTCTGTCACCTTCTTCTGTCCCACTGTTCCCCCATTTTTGAGTATTTTTTTGTTCAGTTCCACTGTGTTGATGATGTTTCATGTTAGTGGGCACCACACAGGAGATTTGAAGATTTTTGTTTTAATTGTATAATGAATTCTTTGAATAAAAATAACTTCCCAAGTTCCTGCAGTACTAAAAAGAAACAATTGTCTGATAATAAGTGAATTCTAATAGAGCAAACAACTGCAAAAGACATGTTAGGCAGTTACCAAATTGTGCCACTGATGTTTATGTATTTTCTTGATTCATTCTTTAGTTACAAAGCAAATAACTGAGAAGAATACATTTCAGTATTAAATCTGTTATTCAAATTCAGTGAAATATTTCACGTACGAGCTAAAATTTGCACTTACACCTCTCATTTCACACTGTTTTATATATATATATATATTTTTTTTAAAGATTTTATTTATTTATTTGAGAGAGAGAATGAGAGAGAGAGAGCACATGAGAGGGGGGAGGGTCAGAGGCAGAAGCAGGCTCCTGCTGAGCAGGGAGCCCGATGCGGGACTCGATCCAGGGACTCGAGGATCATGACCTGAGCCGAAGGCAGTCGCTTAACCAGCTGAGCCACCCAGGCGCCCCACACTGTTTTATATATTAAACACAACTAAACACTCCCAAGTTACCTCACAGAAGATAGAACTGAATATTCAAGTTTTGTTCCTTCATCTTTATAATCACTGTGTTATTTAAAATCTGTTGCGTGTGGGACTCTAGATTGCCACACAGGGTTGGGGGATACTAACTGCCCCTAAGCAAGTTTGGACTGTTCTGGACCATTTAAGATTTACTGTCCAAACAAATGCACTTAACTGAGTCTTTGTTGGGACGAACTGACATCTTGACAATATTGAGTCTTTCTATCCATGAATGTGGAGTATTTCCCCATTTATGTGGTTCTTTAATTTCTTTCATCAGAGTTTTATAGTTTTCCTCATACAGATCTTGTACATATTTTGTTAGATTTATACATAAGAATTTCCATTTGGGCGATGCTAACGTGAATGGTATTGTGTTTTTAATTTCAAATTGCACTTGTTCATTGATAGCATGTAGGAATACGATTGAGTTGTGTATATTAACCTTGCATTTTGCAATCTTGCTATAATCGCCTACTAGTTCCATGAGGGTTTTTTTGTGGATTCCTTTTGGGTTTTGTACATAGAAACATGTCATCTGCGAACAGACACTTTTATTTTTTCCTTCTCTGTCAGTATACCTTTTATTTCCTTTTTTTGTCTTATTGCATTAGTTATGACTTCTAGAAGTGTTGAAAAGGAGTGGTGAGAAGGACATCCTTGCTTTGTTCCTATCTTAGTGGGAAGCTTCTGGTTTTTCACTTGTTTTTAATTCTTCGATTGCTTTCCTTTTGAATGTAAAGGCATATTCTAAAATTACTTCTTCCCTCCAGCAACTTTAGATACTATTTCAGGGTTTCTATTTCATAAGATGAGAAAATTAGTATCTGTACAACCTTCCATTGCTTCTGTCTAGTTTGTGTCATTGTGCATTACCAAAGTTACAACACTTTAGTGCTTTATCTGATCATATTATAAAGGTCAAAAACCAGTGAGCAGCATTTACATTATTATGATTGTATAATTGCTTTCCCTGCAGGACCAGCTAGTGTGTTTGGACCAGTAGGGAAGGAAGTATAATCCTGTCATTAAATTATTTTGCTTTAAGGACAGTGTTTCAAGAATCAAGGTCAAATGGTTTCTCTTACACTTCAGAGTTTACTATCAAGCTGTGATTTATAATTTTTCATCATAAAATAGGTTTTGCACTTTATCAAATACCTAGTTTTCTATCCCCTGAGATGGTTATATTTTTCTTTTAATCTTTTTTTTAAGATTTTATTTTTTTGACAGGGGTAGGGAGTGCACGCGGGGGTTGGGGGGGAGCGGCAGGGAGAGGGAGGAGCAGGCTCCCTGCTGAGAAGGGGGCCTGATGCGGGGCTTGATCCCAGCACCCTGGGATCATGACCCGAACCGAAGGTAGACATTTAACCCACTGAGACACCCAGGTACCCCTTTTCTTTAATCTTTTAATGTCCTAGATTACACTCAAAGATTTTCTGATAATAAACTATTTTTGTATTATTGGGATAAGTACTGTTTGGTCTGTTTTTTTGTTTTTTTTTTGAATACTCCATTGGATTCAGTTAACAGTTCATGTAGGATTTTTGCATCTTTATCTTTTGTGAACTTTACTTCAAAGTGTCAAATTATCTGGACTTGGGACTTCAAGGGATTGAGAGGAAGGATCAGCAGTTTTTTTTCTCTCATATCGATATTAGACATACAGTGTTCTTTGACCAAATTGTGGTAACAATACGAACTCTGCCAGTCTTGTGGCAGTTCTGGCAATTTATATTTTCAAAATGTATCCATTTCTGGGTTCCTGGGTGGCTCAGTTAAGCATCTGCCTTCTGCTCAGATCATGATCCCAGGGTCTTGGGATCGAGTCCCACATCGGGCTCTCTGCTCAGCGGGCAGTCTGCTTCTCCCTCTGCCCCTCCCCCGCCCCCCCCAACTGTGCTCGGCTCTGTTGCATGCTGTCCCGCAGGCGCGCAAAATATAAATTAAACTTTTAAAAAAATGTATCCACTTCACCTGAATTTTCAAATATGTTAGTTTATAATTCATAATATTTCACAGTTTTTAATATTTGTTATCTATATAGCATTTCCCCTTTTTTCATTTTGTTCTTCTACAGTTATTTCTTTTAGTATTGTGTGCTGTTTGTATCTTGTTTTTACTTATTTGTATGATTCTTTTGGATTTTCTTTGTTTTTATTCTGAACGGGCTTTCCAGAAAATTTGTCCATCTTAATGATTTGTACTAGTATTTTTGTTCTCCATTTCACTGGTGTTTGTCCTTTATTATTTTTCTTATTCTTTGGATTTGCTCTATTCTCTTTTTCTAGCTTCTTAAGTTGAATACTAGTAAGCTCATCCATTTCCATTCTTTCTTGGTACTTGATTAATGTATTCAAACCTATAACTTTTTCTTTGAACACCACCTTAGTAATCCACAAACATCAACCCTTGTAGCTTTCTTTGTTATCCACCTGGGAGAATTTCATAATTACCCCTACAAATTCCTCTCTCAGGATTATTCATTAGTATGGGCTTCTTTGTTTTAAAAAAAATCATTGTAGGGGGTGCCTGGGTGGCTTAGTTGGCTAAGCGTCTGCCTTTGGCTCGGGTCAAGGTCTCAGGGTCCTGGGATCGAGTCTGGCATAGAGCTCCCTTCTTAGCAGGGAGTCTGCTGTTTCCTCTGTGCACGCGCTCTCAAATAAATAAATAAATAATAA
Organism: Neomonachus schauinslandi; assembly: GCF_002201575.2. Classification (NCBI taxonomy): domain Eukaryota; kingdom Metazoa; phylum Chordata; class Mammalia; order Carnivora; family Phocidae; genus Neomonachus; species Neomonachus schauinslandi. The sequence goes on along the minus strand of NC_058408.1, from coordinate 143,209,958 downwards.
TCATTGTAGACATAAGCATGCTTATATGTTAAGCTTTCCTTTTGTCATGAGTTCTTGTCACATTTTGGACAGAGACTATACACCTGGCATCTACTGAGGTTTCCTCTATAGTACATAGAACTTTTTGTGAATGTCACATGTACTAAAGTGGTACCCTGAATATTTATATTGGAGAGCTTATTGTCTTCATACCTGCTGTATACTTACTTTTGTGTTTTATGCTTGATACATGTTTCTGAGAGGGCTGTGTTAAAAGTCTCTAATTGTGATTTCTGTTTAGTTTTTCTCTTTAGTTCTGAAAGTTGTTGCTTTATGTATTTTGAGGCAGTGCTGTCAGATACATTATGTATTTTCTTGAGCAGTACTGTGTTAAAACTTATATTTGTATTATTGCATTTCTTTTTCTTATTGAACAGAAATTTGGCATTTTCACCAAGTTCTTCCAACATTTCATTCATACTATTTATTTACTGAGAACTATGCTTTCTTTGTGGATGTTCTTCAACTTGCCCTCTGAATTATTCCTCTAATTTCTGCCAGTTGCTTTTTAGGTTTGTTGTTTAATTGTTATGCTTGGATTTTTTTTTTTCCCATTGCATTCATGAGTTAATTTTGTTTCTTGGACCTTGGGTCTTCCTCTTTAGTGGATTCTTCATTTTAAATTAAAAAATACATACTTTTAAAGATTTATTTATTTTAGAGAGTGAGAGCACGAGCGGGAAGGGCCGTGGGAGAGAGAATCTCAAGCAGACACCACACTGAGTGTGGAGCCTGACACAGGGATCGATCCCAGGACCCTGAGATCACAACCTGAGCGGAAACCAAGAGTCAAATGCTTAACTGACTGAGCCACCCAGGCGCCTCTTGAATTTAAAAATATTTTTAAGAAAGGTTGTGTGAGAAGAGAACAAGAGATACATCACACAATGATAAAAACAGTTTGCTAAGAAGACGTAAGTGTAAATGCACCTAACAGCAGAACTTTAGAATGCATGAAGTAAAAACTAATAGAACTGAAAAGAGAAGTAGAGAAATCTGTATTGGAGATTTTACCACTTCTCTTTTAGTAGTCTACAGAACTAGTGAACAGAAAATAAGCAAGGATATAGAAAAACTGCATAACACCATCAACCAAGTATATCTAATTGCCATTTGTAGAACGCTCCACCAACATTAGCAGAATATTATGTTTTTTTCAAGTGTGCATGGAACATTCACCAAGATAAACCACATCCTGGATCATAAAAAAAAATTAACATTTTTTTTTTTTAAGATTTTATTTATTTATTTGACAGAGAGAGACACAGAGAAAGAGGGAACACAAGCAAGGGGAGTGGGAGAGGGAGAAGCAGGCTTCCCGTGGAGCAGGGAGCCTGATGCGGGGCTTGATCCCAGGACCCTGAGATCATGACCTGAGCCGAAGGCAGACGCTTAATGACTGAGCCACCCAGGGGCCCCAATATTAACAGATCTTAAAGAGTTGAAATCATCAGGTATGTTCTCTGACAATAATGAAGTTAGATTAGAAATCAGTAACAGATGACAAGAAAATTGAAACTTGTGGAAATATTTCTAAACAATCCATGGGTCAAGTCTCAAAGGGAATTTTAAAATATTTTGAACTAAAAATAACACAGCGTATCAAAATTTCTGGGATTCAGCCAAAGATGTGCATTAAGTGCACTTATTAGAAGAAAAGATCTCAAATCAATAATTTAAGCTTCTACCTTAAAACTAGAAATGACCAAAATAAACCCAAGTCAAATAGAAGGAACTACTACAGATAGGTCAGAAATGAACGAAATTGCGGGGTGCCTGGGTGGCTCAGTCGTTAAGCATCTGCCTTTGGCTCAGGTCATGATCCCAGGGTCCTGGGATCGAGCCCCGCATCGGGCTCCCTGCTCTGCAGTAAGCCGCCTTCTCCCTCTCCCACTCCCCCTGCTAGTGTTCCCTCTCTCGCTGTCTCTCTGTCAAATAAATAAAATCTTTAAAAAAAAAAAAACGAAATTGAAAACAGAAGAAAAAAAATCAGTGAAACCCAAAGCTGTATTTTTTTTTCACAAAAAGATCAATAAAATTCATAAGTTTATAGCTAGAGTAGCAAAGGAAAAAAAAAAAAAAGGAAGACACAAATTACCAGTACCAGGAATGAAAGAGGAAATAACACCATAGACTGTATGGACATGGAAAGGATAATACAAGATAGCTCTATGGACATAAGCTCAACAAGTTAGTGGAGTAATTCCTCAAAAAAAACCCACTGTATTTGTTTCCTTTTTTTTACTGTAACAAATCACCACAAATTTAGTGGCTTAAAACAACAAAGTTATTATTTTACAGTTCTGGAGGCCAGAATGATGTGGTCTTACTGGGTTAAATCAAGTTGTCAACAGGACCACATTCCTTTCTGGAGGCTCTAGAGGAGAATCTTTTTCCTTGTCGTTTTCCAGCTTCTACAGTCTGCCAATGTTTCTTGGCTTATGGCCCCCTTCAAGTTCTTTTCTCATCACTGACTACTAGTTCTGTCTCACTTTTCCACATTAAGTGCCCTTACGATTATATTGGATCCACCTGGAAAATCTCCCAGTTTTAAGGTCCGTTGATTATCAACTTTAATTCTATCTTCTACTTAAATTCCCCCTTTGTCATGTAACATATTCACAGTTTCTGGGGATTAGGATGTGGCCATCTTTCCGGGGGGCGGGGGGGGGCCATTATTCTGCCTACCACAATCACATGTTATCCACACCCACCCAAGATGAAATAGATACCCCTCCCCGCCAATTCCCCCTCATTCCCCTGTCCCCCTAAGAGCCTCTGTTCTAATTTTCATTTCTATGAATTTGCTGATTCTTAGTACCTCATGTAAGTAGAATCCTATAATATTTATCCTTTTGTGTCTAGATTATTTTAGCATAATGTTTGTAAGGTTCATCCTTGTTGCCCTCATTGTTTGACAGAGTACAAAGGTAATTCAATGGAAAAGGATATTTTCAACAAAGATATTGGAACAATTAGATACTTATTTGCAAAAATACGAACTTTAACCCAAAATCTCATGCCTTATACAAAAATTAACTCAACATGGGTCACAGATCTAAGTATAAAACCTAAGACTATAAACATAAAAGTTATAGAAGTAAACAGAAGATCTTTGTCACTCAGGGTTTGGCAATGAGTTTTTAGACATGCATAAAACAAAACTTCGATAATCATCAAAACTAAAAACTTTCGTTCTGCAAAAACTACTTTTAGGAGAATGGAAAGATAAGCTGTTGACTAGAAGAATGTAATTGAGAAGACTTGTATCCAGAATATATAAAGAAAGCATGATGGTAATTAACCCAGTTGCAAAAAGAACCAACATTAAATAGATGCTTACCTAATTCAGCATCATTAGCCACTAGGGAAATGCAAATTTGAACCATGATGAGATATTACACACCTATTAGAACAGCTAAAATTGGAAAACACTGACAGTACCAAATTCTGGCAAGGATAAAAACAGCTGGATGTCTAGTATGTTGCTGGTGAGAATGCAAAATGGTACAGCCATTCTGGAAAACAGAATCTGGAAAGCAGAATCTTAAAAATTAAATCATTCATTTACCATATACCCAAGTGTCCCATTCCTAGGTTTTTACCTAGAGAAATGAAAGCTTATGTTCTCACAAAAACCTGTACACAAATGTTTCTATTTGTTTTGTTCATAGTTGTTAAACCTGGAGACAATTCAAATGTCCTTCAACGACTAAATGGAGAAACAAATTGTCATTCAGCTATACCATGGAATACTATTCAGCAATTAAACGAAACGAACCATTAATATACTCATGTGTTGGGATTCCCAGGATCACTTCTATCTTTAGAGATTCACTAAAGGACTTACTGTGACTCTATATATATTTGTATTCAAGGCTAAGATTTATAACAGCAGCATAGTAAAGACACAGCTGGATCATAAGGGAAGAAGAGACAGATGGAGTCTGGAGGAATCCGTGTGTAGGTCCCTTTATTCTCTCTCCCCTGGGAGAATTCATAGATTGGAAGACTCAGTTTTGTTAAGATAATCAAGACAAACTTGAAATACATAAGTACTTGATTTTAAGACTTAAGATCAGGCCATAGTGGTTAAGACAGTATGACTGTAGTATTAAGACGGCATAAAGATAGACAAATAGATCAGTGTAACATAATAGAGAATGTAGAAATAGGCTAACGTAAGTACAGTGAGTTGATTTTTTTGACACAAGTGCCAAAGCAATTCAATGCTAGAAAGAAAGCCTTTTAATTAATGCTGGAACAAGTGGATCTTTTTGGAAAAAAATGAGCCTTGACCCCTATATCACAATATAAACAAAAAGATTAATTTGGTGTCAGTTACAGACCTAAATGTGGAAAATAAAAAACCTAGGAGAATATCTTCATGACCTTGGGGTCGGTAACTGAAAGAAAAACTTGGCAAATTGGACTTCATCAAAATGAAAAAAGTACTAAAAATACAGATTAGCAGAAAATAATGTGCCCTACATATATATCTGACTTAAGACTTATGTCTAGAATATACAAAAAATTAGTGTAATCATTGATGCCACAACAAACCCATTTTTAAAAAATGGGCAAAATTGTGAATAAGCACTTCACAAAAGAATTTATTGAAATGGTCAATAAACATGAAAGGTGTACAGTGTCATTAGGGAAATGCATATTAAGACCACAGTGACATGCCAGTGTGTATCCAACAGAATGACTAGGATTAAAAAGATTGACAAGATCAAGTACTGGTGAGGTAGAACCAACTAGAAGCTTATACACTGTTGGTGAGAGCCTATATATTTTTTTCTTACTCAGTTCCCTTGACTCTTAAACTAGATCAAGATTGAGAGCAGTGGTGCTCAAATTCAGATGGCCAAGAATTCATAGCAAATGTGATAAAGTGATATATGTGTGCTAATAAGCAGGATTCTTGGTTGCAAGTGACCCAACTTGGTCCTACTTAAACTCAAAATGATGAATACATTATCTTAGGTAATCGAATGCATGAGTGGGTTAGGTCAGGCTCTCAATTAAGCCAAATAATTAAACCATGTCTACAGGAATCTGCTTCTCTGTTTTTCTCTGGAATGGCTTAATTTCGAGACAGAACTTAGTCCTAGGGGCCACATGCAGCTTCCGGCACTGAGTGCTCTGTGTACTTGAATATCTGGTAGTGCCATCCTTGTCCTTGATATATGTCTGGAATACGCTAATTCCTTATACCTCAGCATGTTTCAAGTCTACCGCCCTTTCAAGGCCCGGCTGAAGTACCACCTCCATCAGAAGCCCTCTCTGAGATTATTTGACCTGCATTCGTTTCTCTTTGCTTTTGGCTGTTACTCTCTGTTCACCACTTTTCTTTGCTTTAAGTTCTTCAGCTCTTGATAACCTTACTGAACCTAGTGGAGTGCCGGACACACTGTAGGCTTAATAAATAATGGACAGTTATTGCATGCTTGATTTTTTTTTTTTTTATTATCTGTTGAATCCTTTAATTGTCTAGCAGTACCAGATATTTGTAAGATGGCCTTAGGAAAATCCTGTCTGTATACACGTACCTTACTGCCTCCCAGTCACTCTCTGATGGAGCTTCAGCAGCTGTTAGGTGGCATGATCATGTTTGTTTGTTTTTACTTTTCTTTCTTTCCTTTTCCTTTCCTTTTCTTTCTTTTCCCTTTCCCTCCCCTTCCCTCCCTTTCCTTTCCCTTTCCTTGTTTGTTTTTACTTTTCTTTCTTTCCTTTTCCTTTCCTTTTCTTTCTTTTCCCTTTCCCTTCCCTCCCCTCCCTTTCCTTTCCCTTTCCTTCTTCTTTTCTTTCTTTCTCTGCACCCAGTGTGGGGTTTGAACTCACCACCCTGAGATCAAAGTCACATGCCCCACCAGCTGAGCCGGCCAGCCAACAACCCACCAGCACCCCCAAGCGTGTTCATGTTCCTTACACAGATGCAGTCACAATAGCAGTGTTGGTGTGCTGTTGTGACTGTGTATCAGCCTTTTCTTTAATACCCATTTTCAGTGGAAGCAAAAACACCCATTCTTTTTTTCTTTTGATCTAATTCAGTAATCATTTATTGGCACTCATCTAGTATAATAGTGGTTCTCAAACTTTAATGTGCGTCAGAATCACTTAGAGGGCATTTTATGTCTTTATACTATTTTTATCACAATTTGCCAATGGCACTTTATTTTTTCTTCTCAGCATCCTGTTCTGCGGCTTCCTTGGCCCTTTTTGCTTGCCCGGGCACCAGAGCCAAGCATGGGCACGGGCCATGTGAACACTGGCCAAACGCTTGCAGTACTCCTCCTCCATTGTGACTCCGGCTTTCTCCTTCTCGTAGACATTCCATGTGGGCGTGACTGGTCCTGTCAGCTGGGTAGCCAGTTTGAGGTCTTCAGCAGAGCTGTCTCCCTTCTTGGGGGCCAGGGGCTTCCTGGGAAGAGGATGGGCTTGGGGTAGTACTCTGTAGCGCTGCGTGCTAGCCTGCAGGAACTCTGCGGACTTGTTCCGCCTTCGTGGATCCACTGAGATCGCGGTGGTCTGTGCCACCTTCTTGTGGACGCCAGTCACTCATAACTCTTTTGAGCTGAAGCCCCTGCCAGCTTGCACTTCGGTGTAATGCCTCACAGTGGGGCACCTCACTGTGCCCCGGGGTCCAGACAGGGCCCAGGTGGATCTGTGGATCTTCCGTGCTGGCTGGTTGAACTATGGGGCCATGCACCGTTGCCAGTCCTTGTGCAAGTGGGACTTCGGGGTCATGCCGTTCTCGCTAGGTGCCATGGCTGCTCCAAGGGGAGGGGACGGCCAGCGGAAAGGGACTGGCACTGCAAAGCCACTTACTAGGCATTTTAAAACATGAATTGCTAGGCCTCACCTCCAGAAAATCTGATTCGCTATGTCTGTGATGGGCTGAAAAATTTGCATTTTAACACCTACTCAGGTGATTCTAATGCTGGTGGTCAAGGAAACACACTTTGAGGACCAGTTTACTGGTGAATTTAACCCTCATTGCACATCAGAATCACCTGAGGAGTTTATTTCCCTCCTCCATTTTCAGAACTAGACCTTGCTCAATTATGTAAAAGTGTTTGGAAGCCCTGCTAATAAGCATGGTGTTAGTGGGATTTTATGAGTATTTCTAACAATCAGCTCTGTAACAAATAGAGACAATTGCTTTACTTCACATCTACGTAGCACCTAGTGATGAATATGAATGGTGGAAGTATTGGCTAGCGATGTGGTTTGCTGGTTCTCCCAAAATAGGTATTCCTAATTCTGGCAGTAATTTACTTTGGTCTTGGCCAATTCCCATAATTTTTTTCCCCAAAGCCTTGGTTTTCTTACCTTTTTTTTTTAAGGTTTTATTTTTAAGTAATCTATACACCCAACATGCAGCTTGAATTTACAGCCCTGAGATTAAGAGTCATATGCTCTACCAGCTGAGCCAGCCAGGTGCCCCAGTTTTCTTATCTTTAACATGACATTAAAAACACCTTTCTCATCATTTTGCAGTTATCATTGTAAGAGTTGTCAATGGATTCTAAATCTGGGGATTGGGGCAAGATCCATAAAAATTTTTGCATGTCTTGAAGTGTCTTCAGATTACTTAATAGTTGCAAAGGGGGAAAAAGTAACTGTACTGTCGAGAGACTGGCTATCATTTTGACTGGGTGATTAAAGTGAACATCATCAGGGGTTCCTGGGTGGCTCAGTCGTTAAGCGTCTGCCTTCAGCTCAGGTCATGGTCCCAGGGTTCTGGGATCGAGCCCCACATTGGGCTCCCTGCTCGGCCAGAAGCCTGCTTCTCCCTCTCCCACTCCCCCTGCTTGTGTTCCCTCTCTCTCTCTCTCTGTGTGTCAAATAAATAAATAAAATTCTTAAAAAAAAAAAAGTGAACATCATCAGTGAGGGGAAGGTGGACATGGTGTCTCTAGATGGTACCATTACAAGGACCCAGCATCATGAAGGGAACAGCCTGACTGATAGTGCACAACTGCAGTCTAATCATAAGTGAACATCAGACAAACCCAAAGTGAGGAGCATTCCTCATATTTTTTTTTTTTACAGGTTTTGTTTTCCTCTTAAATATGTCATAAAACAGATAAAGATTGAGGGACTGTTCCAGATTAAAGGAGGTTAAAGAGACATGATAGCTAAGAGCAATATGTGATCCCAGACTGGTTCCTGTACTAAAGAGGAAGAAGTGCAGTCAGGGATAGTGGTGGAATATGGTGATAGGTTAGATAAAAAGTATGGTATCAGTTTTGAATTTCCTGAGGTTGGTTACAGTACTGTTATGTAAGATAACCTCTTTGTTCTTAGGAAACAGGCATTGAAATACTTAAAGGCAAAAGTATATGATGTGTGTAACAATCTCAAGTGGGTCAGGAAAATGTATATATGAGGGACTAGATAAAGCACATGGAGCAAAGATACAGGTATTCTTTGTACTATTCATTTGATTTTTTTGAAAGTTTGAAATTATTCCCAAACTGAAAAAAAATTTTTTTAGAGCACCTTCTTTTCATTTCAGGGTAGTTATAAAGAAAAAAAAAATCTGTATAAAAATGTTTTCAAAGAGCATTGTGCTTTGTCCAAGTGGCTTCATATCTTATTCTGTGGGTATTCTCAACTAGGTTGCTGGCTTCTGAGAGCCTGCACGAGGGCAGCGCTGCCCTGCATCGAAATACGCACCCCCTCTTAGCAGGGCGGCTTCCTGAGGGCCCAGTGCGGAGGCGGGCCACTAGAATGTCACCTGACCCTAGTCTGTTGTTAGGCAGTGTCCCTTTAGCTCTGAAAAGTATATTTTTCTTTCAGCCCAAAATGGAGTTAATTCTGACTGGGAGAAGAAAGTAATTGAATATTTTAAGGAAAAGCTGAAGGAAAATAACGCTCCTAAATGGGTAAGTTTATTGCTGTTTGCAGGGGAGAGGGTTGGGCCGACTTTCAGTTTCTCTCAGTAGAGTCGTAATCCACATAAAATTGTAGTATATGTGCTTCTGAAGCGAGCACTAAAATTTAAAACTATATACGTTAATGTGTACTGTCTTCTGCTTTAAGTGCATATGTATTGAAAGATTTTGCCCTCTTCCGACTGAAATTTAAATTCAAGCAATTCAGTGCTTCTGTGTTGGTGCCTCTAGGTGGCAGTAATTGACCATGTTACTTTCTAAGACCCCCCCCCCAAAAAAATCAGTAGTTGTGAGAGTCCCAGATATGTTTGTTCTCTTCCCTTCATTTAAAGAGAATTGGCATGTACTAGTTTTAAGAGAAGAGCTCAACAAAGCAAATGACTTTCTGTTACTTGAGAAGTATTCTTAAGGAAGAGCATCCTTTTACATTAGAGTCAGATGTCATGATACAAACTTGGAAGAACATAAAAAATACTTTTGTGCTTAGCACTTTTGTTGTGTTGACTGTTGAGATCACTGGCTTCCTAATGGGGCTTGGTGTGTGTATGTGTGTGTTTGGGGGTGGTGGTTCTGGATATACAGTCTCTGTATATGTGCTTCACGTTTTACAGATAAGAGTGTTTTATTGACTTGTTTTCCTTTAAGGTACCATCACTGAATGAAGTTCCCCTTCATTATTTGAAACCTAACAGTTTTGTGAAGTTTCGTTGCATGATTCAGGATATGTTTGACCCTGAGTTTTACATGGGAGTTTATGAAACGGTTAACCGAAACACAAAAGCACGTGTATGTATTGCTTTTCTTCATGAAACTTTCTGTTTATAAATATTGGTATTAATTTTATCCTTGTGTTGTTTATGGTTGTTTTGATTCAGATATATGATGCTGTTATCCTTTGTTTTGGATCATAGGTCCTTCATTTTGGAAAATACAGAGATGTAGCAGAGTGTGGGGTATGTATCCTTAAGACATATAAAATATTTTAATAAGAATTTCTTCTTAAGCAGTGAATTTTCTTTTGGTTGATCTTAAGTGTATTTTGTGTGTAAAGTTCTAAGAAGTCATGTGAAATGTTTTATTTACCTTTAAGTTTCTCTGGTATGTTTTTGATCTTTTAAAAATCTCTTAGAAGGTGGAGTATTGTAAATAACAAAACTAATTCCTTTTCCTTGTATCTCTATACTTGCTTTCAAAATTAGAGGTTCTGATAAATTCTTTTAAAGTAAAAGTGGAAGATTAACTTAGGGCTTAACACTTGCTTAATTAAATTTCATTAAATCCTGCCGCCTTTTCCTAGGAGGAAAAAAGTTTTTAATAAATTTAAACTTTCTTTGATAAAGAGAGGTAATGGAAACTTACGTATCAGTAATGGGAGAGGCAAGAAGGCAGAGGACACTAGATATAATTATGGTTGTGAAAGGGATAGTCTTGAGGTAGAAACTTACTAGAAAAGCAGTTATAAAGGAACTACAGTATATCTACATTTTTTAAAATTGGTTTTTCATGTGGTTCTACTGAAACTGATGGTAATTGTCAATTGTTGGGGGGAAAAACAAGTATCACAGGTGGGGATTGATCAGGCAGCTGTTTAAAGGTGGCACCTTAGTTTGAGTTACCTTCCTTCTGGGTCTAGTTCTCTGCTTTGGTGATCCAGAGTCTTAGTTTAATCAGATTATCTGGGGCTTTTTACGTTCTGGGAGTCTGACTCCCGCTTACCCAAACCTCAAGAGATTGATTTATAAGCCCTAATAAATACCACACCTTAATTCACAATAGAAGCTGTGCCTGATTGAGTAAAGTGTTCTAGTTCAGGGCCAATCTGGACAGAAAAACAGCCCTAATTTGGAAGGTTGCTGCGAAGATTATATTAAACAAAAATGTAAGTTCCTGTAATTATTTAGGGGGACTTGTGAAAGATGGATTTGCTTATCTTAACACATGATGAACTTGAGGTCTCCCAGTGTCTTTTTTCTTTGAGAGTGTTTCTGTAAAGTAAAATGTGGTGCCAAGTCTAATGAGTCAACTTTGTAAATACTTGCTGTGTCCATTGTTTGAGGAGCCCTAAGTCATATTAGCCTAATCTATCAATACACAGTAATGTAGTATCACCATAGGCTAGTAATCTCAGCATCTGGAAATAGGAAAATAGGTGAGTCTGTCCATGTGTGACACTGCTGAAGGCCAAGAGTTCATATTGTGTTGCTAAAGATCTTAAGTAAAAGCACCAAACCAGGAAAACTTTGGGCCTGTAAAGAAAGAAAGAAACACATAGAAAGCCCTGTTTGTGTATATAGTAGCTCAGGCTGAGACTTGATGTCTCTTGGCTCTGCCCCCCCCCCCAACCACAAGATGGAATATACATTTTATTTTACTTTTAAGAGATTTTTTTTGTAATGTATGTACTAAAAGTAGTATATGCTTATTAAAGTAATATTTTAATATTACATCTTGGGTTCTTTCTAACTCTTAGGATTTTCTCAGTATATTTGAAATGCGGAACATTCCTTTTCTAGGGAATAATATCTGACTCAAATTTCCTTTCAGAGTTACTGCTAATAAATATTTCATTAAGTTCCTGTTTTATAGGCTGATACTGATGTGGTCTATGAAAGAGACAGTGCTTTGTCTTTGAAAAAAATTAATGAAGTATACTGTTTATTAAAAGATTTAATTTTGTAACAGGGTGCTGTGTATTATGGACTTGAGGGAAGGTAGTATATTGATGGTTGCATGTGAAATGATTTTATGTCCATTTTCCTTTTTAAAAAATGAGTTTGGATTTGGTATTTGCTGTTAATTCTTAAGGTGAAATATTTACTATAGTTTTGTAAATAACATGAATATGTGGTTTGCTAATTAAAATTTTAGTTTTTCTTAATAAAATTTTAAATATACTTTTTGTATATATCACAGCCTCAACAAGAAGTTGATTTAAACTCCCCACGAACTACCACTTTGGAAAGACAGACTTTCTATTGTGTCCCAGTGCCTGGGGAATCTACGTGGGTAAAAGAAATATCCTTTATGTGAAGTTTCTTCTTTGTTGAGTGGTTCCTGATTCTTTTCTTTTTTTTTTTTTTAAGATTTTATTTATTTATTTATTTTATTATTATTTTTTTTAAAGATTTTATTTATTTATTCATGAGAGACAGAGAGAGAGAGAGGCAGAGGGAGAAGCAGGCTCCCAAGGAGCAGGGAGCCTGATGTGGGACTCGATCCCAGGACCCTGGGATCATGACCTGAGCCGAAGGCAGACGCTTAACCATCTGAGCCACCCAGGCACCCAAGATTTTATTTATTTATTCATAAGAGACAGAGAGAGAGAGGCAGAGGGAGAAGCAGGCTCCCAAGGAGCAGGGAGCCCGATGTGGGACTCGATCCCAGGACCCTGGGATCATGACCTGAGCCGAAGGCAGACGCCTAACCATCTGAGCCACCCAGGCGCCCCCTGATTATTTTCTTAATTGAAGAAACCACAATTAAATTTCGAGTTTTTAGAAACTTAGTCTTTTTACACCAATGAAGTTAGCTGGAAAAAAATTGTTCTTCATTTACAGAGGTTGGCTTTATTTTAATGAAGTGTTTTTGGTTTGTCCTAAACAAGAAAGGTTATAAAACAACCCAAGTATGCATTGTTGAGAAGTGATAAAATTGTGGTACATTCCTATAGTGAAATACTGTTAAAAAGATTGAGGTGGATTTAAAGGTACTAAAAAAAAAGCACCATAATTAAATAAAAACATAGTTTCAAATTAGAACTAATTCTGCATTTCTTAAGGGAAAACAACATGTTGACTCTTTTGAGAGATGTTGAAATATCTTGGTATCCTTTTTATTTTTTTTTAATTTTACTTTTTTAGTTAGTAATTTTTTTAGGCATAGTTCACACATATCTGAGATGCATAGATTTTAAGGGTGCACTTCAGCGGACAAGTGCACACCCATTTAATTTACACCCGTAAAAGTAAAGAACTTGTGCCATAAAGTTTCCTTGTGTCTTTTTCCAGGCACCTCACTCTCCTTTTGTAACCACTGTCCTGATTTCTTTCACTGTACCTTCATTTTACCTTTTCTGTGTGCCAAAAAATGGAATCATACAGAGTCTTTTGTGTCTGATATTTGTTCTCCGTAACACATTTGAGATTCATTCGTGTGTGTGTGTGTGTGTGTGTGTGTGTGAGTTGCTCGTTCCTTTTTATTGCTGATTTTATTTGTTTATATCTTTTCCATTTGATGAGCATTTGGGTTGTTTCCAGTTTGGGGGCTGGCATTTTGTGAGAAGATTTTCAACTAGGTTTTTTAACAGTTTTTTCTGTGCATCAGTTGTGATAAGTTGTATCTTTCACGGAATTGTTTCAAAATCATTTAGTCTCAGTTACTGAATTTATGTCAATAACAAAGCTTTTCATAATATTTCCTTGTTTTCCTTTTCATGTCTGGGGGATATCTAGCAGTGATCTCTTTTCATTTCCAGTAATGTTAATTAATTTTTCTTTTATTCTTGATCAGTGTTGGTGGTGGTTTGTCGAAGAACCAACTGTTTAATTTTCTGTTTTCTATCATTGACTTTTGCTCTTATTTTTTTATGCTAGTTTGGCTTCAGTTTTTCTCTGGCTTCTCAAAGTGGATGCTCAGATCATTAATTTCAAATCTTCCCTTTCTTGTATTATCATTGAAGGCTATACATTTCTTTCTAATCACTGCTTTGATTGCATTCCACAGACTTTGATTTGTTTTCACCATCATTCAACTCAAAATATTTTCTAATTTTCCTTTTGATTTCTTCTTTGTTCCTTTCTCTTTACAACAGTTTACTTCCATTCATCCCCCTCATTCTTTGTGCTGCTGTTGTCATACACTTCATTTGTACTTAAACTGTAGAGCCCACAATATATTATCCTGTTTGCTTTATTTTTTTTTAAGAATTTATTTATTTGACAGAGACACAGCGAGAGAGGGAACACAAGCAGGGGGAGTGGGAGAGGGAGAAGCAGGCTTCCCGCTGAGCAGGGAGCCCGATGTGGGGCTCGATCCCAAGACCCTGGGATCATGACCTGAGCTGAAGGCAGACGCTTAACGACTGAGCCACCCAGGCGCCCCTCCTGTTTGCAATCCCCGACCCTGAGATCATGATCTGAGCCGAAATTGAGAATCAGGTGCTCAACTAGTTTGCCACCTAGGTGCCCCTGGCCCCCATTGCTTTTTGATGAAACAGTAGCCATCGTTTTACTGTATCCTTGTGTGTAACATCTTTGATTTTTCTCCGGCTGCTTCTGATGTTCTCTTTTTCTCTCTGTGGTTTTCAGCAGTTTGACTGTGATGTGGCTGGGTGTGGGTATTAATGTGTTTATCTTGCTTGGGTATTTTTGAAGTTTTGGATCTGTGGACTGGTATTTTTCAGGTTTCAGCTTTATTTCTTCAAATGTTTTTCTGTCCCAGTCTCTTGTCATTGTCTCATTTTCTGGGGATTCAGTCACATAATCATTAGATGTTACTGTCCTCCAGGTGACTGAGATTCTGGGGGGTTTTTTTGGTTTTGTTTTTCATTTCAGATATCTTATTTTTCAGTTCTTGATTTTTCATTTGGTTCTTTTTCATTGTTCCCATTTCCCTGCTAACATTCCTCATCTTTGACTCCTCTATCTGTTTTTAAGATTTTAACTGTTTATTTGAGAGAGAGAGTGAGCACGAGCATTGGGGAGGGGCAGAGGGAGAGGGAGAAGCAGACTCCCTGCTGAGCAGGGAGCATGATGGGGGACTCCATCCCAGACCCTGGGATCATGACCTGAGCCAAAGGCAGATGCTTAACCAACTGAGCCACCCCAGGTGCACCTCATCTATTTTGACTTTTAAAATTGTAAATTTTAAGGTTTAGAGGGAACATACCTCAATGTAATAAAGGCTATATATAAAAAAAATGGTGAATTTTAGATTGTCTTTTTAGTGTCCTTGTCTGCTAATATCAATATCAGAGTCATCTCTGCGTTTGTTTTTATTGATTATTTTAAATCCTGATTGTAAGTCATATTTTCTTGCCTCTTCATATATAACTAGTAATGTGTTCCCGTATGCTGATGTACAGCATTGTAGAGTTTGTTTTTTTCTTCCAAGAATGTGGCATTTTATTCCGACAGGCAGGTGATTTGAGTGGATCACTTTGACGTCATGGCTTGATTTTGGGATTTAAGGTGGGTATGGAATAGCCCTTGGCCTGTAGGACGTAGTCCTCACTCATGAGATATGCTATTTCTGGGTCACACCTAAGTGCCCAAGATGTTCATGAGGGTCCAGTTCTAGTATTGTACAAATCCAGAATCTCCACTTAACTCCCAGCCAACTAGCAGCTGTTCCCTGCTAGCCCTCAAGGACTTGTACATCCATGGTTTTATGTTCAGCCAGAGACCCAGATGGAACCTGCACAGGTTTCTGGGTCTTTATCTGCAACTCTTGCCTCTCTGTTACTGTCTTGCAACTTCCAGTTGCTCAGTAGCCCTGAACTGTGCGGTCGGTTTCTCTACCCAGCAAGGGCAGGGCCTTCACTTCTCTTTGTTGCAGTTTGGGAAATGTTCCCAAGAGAAAACTGGGAAGATTGTGGAGTTTACCGGTGTGTTTCCTTATTCAAGGATTATAACCTTATGTTCCCTTACAGTGTTCAGTGACTGAAAACAGTTGCTTGAGTCTTTTGTCCAGTTGTACAATTTCTTTATAGCACAGGTAGGGGGCATGAGGTTAAGCTGCTACTCTCATGATCAAAACTGGAAGTCCAGTCTTTTAAAAGGATGTTTTAATTTTAACCAAATTGCCTTTTTTATTAGAATCTTTTATCTTTTGGGCGCCTGGGTGGCTCAGTTGGTTAAGCGACTGCCTTCGGCTCAGGTCATGATCCTGGAGTCCCGGGATCGAGTCCCATATCGGGCTCCTTGCTTAGCAGGGGGTCTGCTTCTCCCTCTGACCCTCCCCCCTCTCATGTGCTCTCTCTCTCATTCTCTCTCTCAAATAAATAAATAAAATCTTAAAAAAAAAAAGAATCTTTTATCTTTTATTAATAATAATCTTTTATTAGCCCTGTAATTAGGATATTCCTCAAGTCATGGCAGATTTTCCTTAATTTTTCATTTAACGCCTATGTTAATGCAAACCAAGCTCGAGTTAGTCCTTCAACGTCCTACACTCCCAGTCGTCACAAGAGGAGTTACGAAGATGATGAAGATATGGACCTGCAGCCCAGTAAACAGAAAGACCAACATGCAGGTGCCAGGCAAGCAGGTAGTTTGTGCCAACAGGCTTTCTGTACATTCCTCTCTCAGATCCGTTTTCAGAACTAATTGTTGTGTAATTTAGCTCTAGATTTAGGAATTGACAATGATTTGACAACCTTGCATTCAAGTTCATCGCTGTTACAAACAGTTTTGAGGGTTTCTGCAATACTCTTTGGTCAACTGTGCTTCATAACTGAGCAGTTAGGCATCTCTTAGTGAGAAGTGTCTGCTTTCCTATTAGTTTGTAAGAGTCTCAGGTGGTTAGTTGAGAAGGGTCTTTTTCTCATTTTTTATATTTTTATCTCAGCTCCTAAGTAATATGGAAGCCTAGTACTTTATCCTGAAAATGTTTTTTTTTTTTTTATCTGAAAACATGCTTTTTTAATTTTCCTTTTGAGATAGTGGTACTTTATTTTTTATTTTTTATTTTTTTAAAGATTTTATTTATTCATGAGCGAGAGAGGCATAGAGAATGTGTGCACACGTGCACACAAGGGGCAGAGGGAGACGGAGAAGCAGACTCCCCGCTAAGCAGGGAGCCTGACCCTGGGATTATGACCTGAGCCAAAGGCAGATGCTTAACCGACTGAGTCAGCCAGGTGTCCCAAGATAGTGGTACTTTAATTTATTGAGTTTGAAAACATAGAGGAAAACCATGAAATTGTGGTGCACTAGGTAACTTTGTCCTCAACTTCAGAGCAGAGAGCCCTTAGAATAGTCATAGTTCTGTTTGTTCTATTTACGCACATTTGTAGTGGTTTGTCTCGAAACATGCTGAAAACCCAATAAATTCTGATTAATGCAGGGGGATCAAAAGTTGTAATATCTCAGAGCATGAGACAGTTTCAGAATTGGCATAGTTCATTCTTGATTTCACCAATCACGGTGTTTAGGAACAGTGAGTGTCTTTATTGTGGCAGGTAGATAAGTTTGTCTTTATTCCTACCTTTGTGTCTAGTCACTTCTCTTTAGGACCATCATCAGAGGGCAAGTTGAAGGGCGAGGGGGTCAAACAAGTCAGTCTAGTTAGGGGGCATCTGTAAGATTGGGTTGAGAGTGGCAAACAAAGAATTACTAATGAATTTCATTTAACCATATATTTTTCTATTTTATAAGTTAATATTACTATATTTCCTTAGAGCTAAGGCATATTTTAATGTTTTTAATATCGGAATGTTTTATAGTAAATCTATACAAATGTGGGGGTGTTCTTTTTCTTCACCCACCCCCCAAATGTTTATTAAAATTAATGGTGTATCATAACAATAAGTAACATTAGAATCCAGGATATATGATAATTCTGTTATCACCTAAGCAACTGATGCTCTCTCCTCTTTTTTGCTTTTATTTGGATGTTAGACTGTAGGGTTTTTTGTACATTTGAGTGCATTATTTACAGCATAACTTGTTTGTCGGTTTCTAGGTAATCTTTCAAGCTATATATATTCAAAAAATTTTTTTTGAGATAAGTGTAGATCACGTGTAGCTGTAAGAAATAAGTTTCCCCCGATGGTAACATATTGTATAATTCTAGTAGAATATCATAACTAGGAAATGGGCATTGCTACCACCCACCGACCTTAGATTCACATTTCCTACATGCACTTATTTGTGTGCGTGTATTTTGTTCTGGGCAGTGTCATCATGTATAGACTCATGGGGCCACTGCCACAGTCATGATCCAGAACAGTTCATTGCCTACATCTTTTGAGTTGTCCTTTTAGAGTCCTGCCCACTGCTCTCCTGCCTCTCCCCTCCCCACAATCCCTAACCCCTAGCAAACACTAATACATTCTTCATCTCTATACTAATGTTATTTTATTGCAAGAATGTTGCATAGTCAGGTATACTTCAATTATTAAAAAAAAAAAAAAAGATTCCAGTCTAGCATTAACCCCCCCCCAAAAAATAATAAGTTGCGTAAATGGGATCATACAGTATATACACTTTGTGGATTGGCTTTTTTCATTCAGCAAAACTTGAGATCCATCCAGGTTGTTGCGTGTATCAATAGTCTATTCCTTCTTATTGCTGAACAATATTTTATGGTGTGGCAAACTATCTGTTGATTCTAATTAGTTATAAGCCCTAAGCTATGACCACTTCAGGGAGAGAGGGCATTTTTAAAATCATCTTTGTATCCCCAACAACTAGTCTGATTCCTAGTTACACAATGGATGTTACTAAATATTTGGTAAATGAATTTATTGCTATATGGTTTTATTCTGCATAATAAGTAGAAAAAGTATGTTCTACCAAGGTGGGTTTGTTATCAGTAGACAATGTATTTCTTAGGTTAAAGATGTCAAAGTAACTGTATTAAATATTAACTTTTAAAATACTTACACTTGAGATTTGAAGGGGGGAGTTTTTTGCCATTTTATTGTATCGGAGAAATGATTAAATTTTTCAGATCTTTATAATCTTTGTTCTCTTTTAGGTCAGACAAAGGCTTTGTTAGCATACGTACTTCCTTAAGAACTGTAACAGCTTGAAATTTTTGAGTTCAGAAGCATCATTTATATCAGACTTGAAAGGCTCTTTAGGAATGTTCTTTCTCTCCAGGAAGCCTTAAAAATGACTAAGTACAGTGCTGTTCTTTGAATTTAGGGAGTGTTGGTGGTCTTCAGTGGTGTGGAGAGCCAAAACGTTTAGAAACTGAAGCTTCTACTGGCCAACAGCTGAACTTCTTGAACCTCTCTTCTCCCTTTGACCTGAATTTTCCACTGCCAGGGGAGAAGGGCCCTGCATGCCTCGTGAAGGTACTAAACCTTTTATACACCTGACCTTAACGTAGATGTGGAATGTGTCTTGGAAGTTAACCTGGAGTACTCTTAGCATTTGTGTTTGTTTTCTGTGGCTGCTGGAGCAAATATTCACAACTTTAGTTGCTTTTAAAACAACAAAAATTTATCATTTTACAGGCTTTAGGTCAGAAGTCCAACATGGATCTCACTGAGGATAAAATCAAGGTGTCCTGGGCGCCTGGGTGGCTCAGTTGGTTGGGCGACTGCCTTCGGCTCAGGTCATGATCCTGGAGTCCCGGGATCGAGTCCCGCATCGGGCTCCCTGCTCAGCGAGGAGCCTGCTTCTCCCTCTGACCCTCCCCCCTCTCATGTACTCTCTCTCATTCTCGCTCTCTCAAATAAATAAATAAATCTTTAAAAAAAAAAAAAAAAAAAAAAAAAAAATCAAGGTGTCCTTAGGGCTGCATTCCTTTCTGGATGCTCTGGGGGAGAATCTGTTTTCTTGCCTTTTCCAGCTTCTACAAGTGCTCACATTCCTTGGCTTGGGGCCCCTTCTTCCATCTTCAAAGCCAGCATGTTTTCATAGTCACCTCTCCCTCGGACTGTAGGTAGGAAAGATTCTCTGATTTTAAGGACCTTCGTGATTAGATTGGGCCCAACCAGATAATCCAGGATAATCTCTTCATCTCAGGGTCTTGAATTTACATACATCCCTTTTTGCTTGTAAAGTAACATTCACAGATTGCAGGGGTTAGGATGTGGACGTCTTTGAGAGGCCATGTTCTGCCTACCACGGCATTCTTGAATTGAAGAATATGGGGCGCCTGGCTGGCTCATTCAGTGGAGCCTGTGACTCTTGATCTCGGGGTTGTGAGTTTGAGCCCCATATGTTGAGTGTAGAGCTCACTTCAAAAAAAATCTGAAGAATATTTTGAAAACAGAAGTGGTACAGTTTTTTAATTCATGTGTACCTCCTATGTCATTTCCAGCTTCCAACAATATCTAACATTTTCAACATTCCTCTCTCATCAAAATTCATTTCTCATTTGTATTTAAAATAAAATAGAAGGCAAAAAATCTGTTGGTAGTTTGTTCTATCTTGCTTACCTTGTTTTTTTTGATCCTGATAGGTGAAACAAGCAATATAAGTTTCAGAAATGATCATTGAGAATTTCCATTCTTTTATTTTGTGGTTTTAACTTAAATGGCCCTTTAGTTCTTTACCACAGAGACCAGAGTGAGGACAGTTTCCTGCCATGCTTAAGTTCAGCCTCACCCCGAGGAGGCTTTGACAGTTACTAGAGTCCATCAAAGACAGACAACTTTGAAAGTTTTATTGTGAAAACCCTCATGGCCTGAGTTTTGTGTTAATCCTCCTAATGGTGCATAGTTGGTGAATAAGTCCAAAGTTAGTAATCCTTAGTAATCCTGGTTTTTTCCCCCCTTCTCTGGGTGTACTTAATAGATTTTGAGGTAATGCAGGTTTTTCTTTTTTTTTTTTTTAAGATTTAATTTTTCATTAATTTGAGAGAGGAAGAGAGAGAGCGTGAGCACGAGCGGAGGGAGGGGCAGAGGCAGAAGGAGAAGGGAGAGGCAGACTCCCCGCTGAGCAAGGAGCCGAGCGTGGGACCCCATCCAGAATCCTGGGATCATGACCTGAGCCAAAGGCAGACGCTTAACCAGCTGAGCCACCCAAGCGCCCAGTAACGTGTGTCTCTAATGTTAGCATCATCCTTTGGGAAAGCCTTTTCTTCGAAGTAATGTTGTGTATTGACAACAGACCTTGGTATGGGAGTCAGGAGTCCTGTGTTTTAGTTGTTAATTGCTAACTAGGAGAATGACTTCAGGCAAGTATTTTACCTCTCTTGGTTTCAATTTATGAAATAAAAGAGTTGCTTTAAGGTCCATTTCCTGACCTAAAAATCTAAGATATTATTACTTTAACCTTAAAACTAATATTTTAGATTTTTTTGGTGTTATTTAGTCCTAACAATGTGATTTCTTATGATCTCCTATCAGGTCTATGAAGACTGGGATTGTTTCAAAGTCAATGATGTTCTTGAGTTATATGGTGTCCTATCTGTGGATCCTGTGCTAAGTATACTGAATAATGATGAAAGGTGAGTCTGTTGTTTTTGGGGTAACTTTATTTTGATACAATTTCAAACTTGCAGAAAAGCTGGAGGATAGTTATAAAGAACTTTCTCCCTTTACCCAGACTTAACCCGTTAACACTTATGCCCCATTTGCTCTGTCATTCATTTGTGCTCTTACATAGGCACATTTTTATATACGTATGTGTTTATCTGAAATGAGAGTAAGTTGCGTGCATTATCCCCTAAATACTCGAGTCCATATTTCCTTTTTTTTTTTTAAAGGTTTTATTTATTTATTTGACAGAGACATAGCGAGAGAGGGAACACAAGCAGGGGGAGCGGGAATGGGAGAAGCAGGCTTCCTGCAGAGCAGGGAGCCCGATTTGGGGCTCGATCCCAGGACCCTGGGACCATGACCTGAGCCGAAGGCAGACGCTTAACGACTGAGCCACCCAGGCGCCCCTCGAGTCCATATTTCCTAAGAACAAAGACTTTCTCTTACACAGAGTACAGCTATCAAAATTAGGACCTTTGCCATAAATACATAGTACACTAACCCACAGTCCATACTTAATTTTACCAATTATCTCAGTCTTGTTCCCTCTGGTGGTTTTTTTTTTTTTTCCTTCCTTCTTTTTCCCTGATCCAGGATCCATGGGGTCACATGTTCCACTAACCTGGAACAGTCCTCAACTTTTGTCTTTACTGAACTTTACACCTTTTTTTTTTTTTTTTTTAAACTTAACAGAAATTCGTTTCTCACAGTTCTGGAGGCTGGGAAGTCCAAGAGTAAGGTGCTGACAGATCTGGTGCTTGTGAGGGCCCATTTCCTGGTTTGCAGATGGCTGTCTTCCGGTGTCCTCACATGGCAGAGAGCGTTGACACCTTTGAAGAGTACATCCAGTCATTTTGTGGAATATTTCAGTTTGGATTAGTGTGATGTTTCCTCATGATTAGATTCAGGCTGTCAAATCAGGAGGCACGTGAAGTCATTGTGCCTCATTACTGGTGATGTTAATTTTGATTGTTTGGTTAAGGTGGCATCTGCCAGGTTTCTGTCCTATAAAGTTACTGTTTTTCACTTTGTAATAAGTAATTTGGAAGGAGATACTTGGAGACTACATTAATATCCAGTTACTCATCTTAACTTTCATCAACTTATTTTTTTTTAATTTTATTTTATTTGTCAGCGAGTGTGCGCGTGCACAAGCAGGGGGAGCGGCAGGCAGAGGAAGAGAGAGAAGCAGGCTCCCTGCTGAGCAAGGAGCCCAGTGTTGGGCTCAATCCCAGGACCCTGGGATCATGACCTGAGCCAAAGGCAGACACTTAACTGAGCCACCCACGTGTCCCTCATCCACTTATTTTAATATCCATTGATGATGGTTTTTTTTTTTTTAAAGGTTTTAGAGTGAGCATGAGCAGGAGGGGCAGAGGGAGAGGGAGAGAGAATCTCAAGCAGACTGGACTGAGCATGGAGCTCGATAGGGGGCTCGATGTCACAACCCTGAGATCACAACCTGAGCTGAAACCAAGAGTCGGACGCTCAACCGACTGCACCACCCAGGTGCCCCTCTCCATTGATGACTCTTGACTCAGTTATTACTAGATGGTGATTTTCTATTTCAGTCATTCCTTCTACACCTGTTTATTGCCATTCTGTTAGAAGAGAGATTTTCCTTCTCATTTGTTTATTTAAGTAATTTGTTTATATCAGTGTGGATGTTAGTCTGGTGCTTGAGATTCAGATTTTCTCATTTGGCTAGTGGGAGTCATTGTAAGCAGGCTCTGGGTCCTTGCTGACATAACCTTCCCATTTTTAACGT
Source organism: Neomonachus schauinslandi (assembly GCF_002201575.2). Lineage (NCBI taxonomy): Eukaryota > Metazoa > Chordata > Mammalia > Carnivora > Phocidae > Neomonachus > Neomonachus schauinslandi. The sequence continues at coordinate 143,187,088 of NC_058408.1, read as the reverse complement.
ATCTTTTCTGACACATTATGCTGTTTCAACCTCATCTTGTCCTTCCCATGCTCCAGCTGCAGTATCAGCCATTTTTCTAAGGAGTATCAGTTTCTTTTAGTGAGGGATTTTATTTAAAAGTCAAGATCTGAGTGCTTGTGTGCTCATTGGTACCAGGATTGGTATTGCTTTTATTCCCTTTTAGTGGACAGGACTAGGAAATACATATATACATACACTGTATGCATACAAATAAATGCACATTTATATACCCACACACATATATCTTCATGTATTTTCAAGTGTCTCTATCAGAACTGTGTGTTCACAGTGTTTCTAGTTCTAATTCTGCACGCAGATGCTCTCCCTTCTCCCTTCCCATGTTTGTAACTCCTCTTCTAACAGAAAGAAGCTTGACTCTCATTATTCTCAATATATTCCACAGTGCAGAGAAGGTAACTTCAGAATTGGTAATCCATACCACTGCAAAAAACAAACCTGGTGTCCACTTCTTTTTATTTTAGAATGAGGTGTATAGTCAGAGTGCTATGTCTAAAGTTACTGGGGTGAGTTTTTTTCCCCTTTGGTTCTTTCGCTCATTATTCATTTTATGTAGTTAGCTCATTTGTTTCCATTGCATTTCACTTCAGAGTTTTTCTTCTGTCCTTATTGTTTTGATTTTTTAAGTATGGAAAACATTGACATTGTTGCCCAAATCACAGCTATACACAAAGAATGTAGGGGTGTCATCCCCCGTGCCCTGTTCCCACTCATCCTCCATAGGGAACCAACCTGTTTTCTGCTTTCATCTTTCCTGTATTTTTTGTAAAAATAAGTAGACACGTGTATGTTTTATTCCTGTTTATTATATAAAAGCATGATACATGTATTCCTGTACACTTTCTCTCCACATTTAACAATATATCCTGAAAATCCAGATCTTCCTCATTCTTTCTTATTTTGTTTTGAGTTTGCCAAAAGAATGGAGTCATATCCCCCTACACAGTAGTTTTCTTGTTGAGTATTGGATATTCATCTTGGTTTCCCTATAAGAACTCACTTTTCACTATTAAAAATAAAGGAGGGGGGACAAAAATTTTAAACAACTCTAAAGAAATTTAAATAGCATTCCTTAATAATAGTATAGCAAATTGCTTGTCTTGGCTGTTTCTGGTGATGATGCTTTTCCTGCTTCAGTCACTTCACTGGTTGAAGCCGCTTAGTGCACAGAGTGAGCCAGATGGCTCAGGGTGCCAAGCTGGTGTGGCCATTTACTGGCCATGTGACTTCCGCAGGGCCTTGGTTTCCTCATTGGAGACCAGGGTAGGTGAGGCGTACTGAATTGGTGTGTGCACAGTGAAGGACACTGCCCAACATGTGGTCCAGACCACATAAAGGTTGTCGCCGTCCTTGTATGTAAGGAGGGGAGCCGTGTGAATGGGTGACTGTAGAGCAACCTGTGAAGTCTGAAGTTCTAAGCACATTTTAGTGATTTGTTTCAGTTGTATCACGATAAATCCATTGTCTGCTAATTTATTTAGCAAATCTGAAAAACTCACACTTTTTCACTGCTTGACTACTCACTATCCGAGGGAGGTGTCGTGGAGGAATAAAATTTAGGAAAAACAATTAGAAAGATAAGAGATGAATGGATCCCCACACTGAATAATAGATACCTAATGGCTTTTCAGAAAAAGACCCCGGTTTTTGAGGCATGCTATGAAGTATTTCATGTTTTAGCTGATAAGGTGATTTCAAAACACAGGTATTCTTTATCAGTGATGTGTTCTATCCCATTAATTGCAGTTACAGCATACTCAGTAGAAGTGTTCTTTTTCTTGAAAAACACATACATGTCCTTGTATGACATAACTTGCCTGAGATCTGTGTGACCTGACAATTGAGAAAGGAGCCATTTTCCGGTCTTTTTTTTTTTTTTTTAAGATTTTATTTATTTGACAGAGAGAGACACAGCGAGAGAGGGAACACAAGCAGGGGGATGGGAGAGGGAGAAGCAGGCTTCCTGCCGAGCAGGGAGCCTGATGCGGGGCTCGATCCCAGGACCCTGAGATCGTGACCTGAGCCGAAGGCAGACGCTTAACCATCTGAGCCAGCCAGGCGTCTCCCATTTTCCATTCTTTAAGGAGTTGTACAGGTGGAACCATTCTTGGCTTGAATTCTCCTTCTCAGAGACGTGTCTGGGAATTGAAGTTCCCTCCTGTCTCCGTAGGGACGCCTCTTCACTGCTGGATCCGATGGAATGCGCAGACACAGCCGAGGAGCAGAGAGTGCACAGCCCTCCTGCGTCGTTAGTGCCAAGAATTCATGTGGTGTTAGCCCAGAAGTTGCAGCACATCAATCCTTTACTGCCTGCTTGCCTTAACAAGGAGGAGAGCAAAACCTGTAAGTGTAAGTGCTAACGCCTTGGGAGCCAGAGACCGTGAGCCCCTGCGCGTGCGGGAGCTGTCTGCACCGTGTGCTCGCGGTGGGGCTGAGCCGGCCAGATCCTCGAGCCGCAGGTTAAGTTTCTCTAGTAGTTGCTGTGACTCTGGCCCATTTTCCTTTATGTTAATTCTCTTTATTAAGATGAGGCCAAAAAAAGTTTACAAGCTGTCTTATTTTGAAGATTGGCATCACTTAATGACCAGTATTTACGTCTACACTTGTTGTCTACTGACTTTAGTGCTAGGTTCCACTTGGGTTTTTTGGGGGTTTTTTTCCTTCTGAGCCTGAGACACTCGGGACGAGCTGGTATGTGTGTTCTGAATGTGGTCTCCCTTCTCCAGTCGTTTCAGGTTTCATGTCTGAATTGTCTCCTGTCCGAGCAGAGCTGCTTGGGTTCCTCACACATGCCCTTCTGGGAGACAGCTTGGCCGCTGAGTACCTGATACTGCATCTCATCTCTACAGTGTAAGTGCCGTGTTCCCGGTGGCAGGCAGGGCAGGTGGGGGTGCTGTTGAAAGTGGAAAAGAGCAGGAAGGTTGCTCAGGTAACTCTGTGTTAGAGTTTATTAGCTTCATCATCAGATGGTTTTTATTTGTTCAGTGTGACAAGTGTTACACAAAATCACAGATTCCTTTGTCCACCTTTTTTGTTTCACATTTAACCTTTTGTTTATGTCTCCCTTAAATAGAAGAGCCACAGTCAAAGAATCTGGCTGATGAGTAAAATGAGCTATTTCATTATTTTTGCATTCTGAAATCTCTATTTATACACCCCAAGGCTCTGCAAGGCCCGGCGTGCACACATCTAACTTGTATGCAGAGTTGCTCACCTCCTTTCCACCCCACTGCAGGTCTCCGCTTCCTGATTTCAGAAGTAACGCGTGTTTTCAACGAGTTCCAGGAGCATAAAGAAACTGGAAATAGGCTGTGCTCTCACCCACTTAGAGATGATCTCCATTAGCACATTTGGCTCATGTTCATTTCGTCTTTTTTTGTTTACATATATGAACACCCCTGCACAATCTCCATTGTACTCTATAAACACCGATCTTGTTTTTATCATTTCATATATCTTAAATATTCTTCCTTTGTAATTCTTCATGAACTTTTTAATGGCTGCATGGCATTTCATCGTAGACTCTGGTCCTAGTTCTTTAAATGCTAGGTTTCCTAGTTTTCCTCTATTACATACGACACTGCCGTCAGCGTCTTTGTACTCTACATCTTTCCTTGGCTAGGACTTCAGGCCGCAGTACATAATGGTTGAGTGCACAGACTTTCGACGCAAACCCTGTACGTTCGAATCCAGCTCTCCTACGTCCTGCTGACCTGCCTCAGAGAGTCTGGAAATCAAATGAGACATTAAGCACTCTGAACAGTCCCAACAGCACCACGAACAGTACTCATGTATGAGTATTGGCTGTTATTTTTATTGCTGTTATTTCAGAGTAATTTGCTTTATTTTTAATGACAATATTGTGCTAATCTTTGGTTGCTTTTCGTTGGAAATGAGGAAATAACCTGAATATCTTACTGGTTGGTATCTTTTTATTCTAGGTATACAAGAAGAGATGTTCTTCCACTGGGAAAATTCACAGTTAACTTGAGTGGTTGCCCACGGAATAGTACCTTCACAGAACACTTATACCGGATTATTCAACATCTTGTTCCAGCAGTAAGATCCATATAAATATTTATTAGAGATCTGAACACAGTGGGGCACCTGGGTGGTTCAGTGTCTGCCTTCGGCTCAGGTCATGATCCCAGGGTCCTGAGATCGAGCCCCACGTTCGACTCCCTGCTCAGGAGCCTGCTTCTGCCTCTCCCTCTGCCGCTGCCCTCTCCACTTGTGTTCTCTCTTACTCGCTCTGCTCTCTCAAATCTAAAAAAAAAAAAAAAAGAAAGAAACCTGAGCACACTTTAAAAATCCATCTAATTGTCTTTTGTTCAACCCAAGTATTTAGATTTGAGATTTTAATAGATCTTATTAAGGGGAAACAAAGCCTGCCAGGTTCCATAATTTACATACTCACCCCTAAACATTTCACTTTTACTGCCTTAGCACGAATTTCTGTGAGTCTAATGACACGATTGCAAGTAAATCCCTTAAAAACATGCTCTCTCTCAATGCCAATTTGTACAACTTGGTATCTATCCTTTGTGTGCATTAAAGTCTTAAATCTTTAAGTAAGCCTTAATTACAGGAGGATAATTCATTTAGCTGAGGTAATAAAGATCTTTATCTCCATTGCCCCAGTTTTAATTCCTGTTTGGAAAGTTGAGCTGCCTTGTTTGCCAGGGCGTGTGGAATGCAGGGTTTGTGTGGCGGTGAGACATCGGGAATGAGCATGTGACTGGCAATGCTGATCACTTCTTATTTTGGAGATTTAAGAGGTTAAAATAGATCATTCATGTGACCATGTCATTGGAGGGTAAATGCTAGCGCTCTTCCAGGTCCTTCAACAGCAGTGGACCAAACAGACCAGCATTTCTCACTCCTTGACTCAGTTGACACTCTGAAAAAATTATCGAAGACTTGAAGAGGTGTAGTTTATCTGGGTTGTTGTTATTACCAGTGTACCATAGTAGAAATTAAAACTAAAAATATACTAAAATATTCATGAAAATCAATTACATATGAACATAAAATATTTTTGTAACAATAGCTATTTTCCCAGTTCAAAAAACATTAGTGATAAAAGTGACATGGTTTTAAATTTTTCCCAATCTCTTTAATATCTGGATTAATAGAAAAGACCACTGGATTGTCAATCTGTTTCTGCATTCAGTCTCTTGTAATAGGATGTTTTGAATGAAGTATATGAAGGAAAGCTGGCCTTTTTTGGATAACTGTGGGTATTTGATACTAGACTAAACTGCCCATCTGACATTTTCTTGAAGGGTAGTTGCAAGTGTGAAATCTGTAATCTCCTCAGTGAACTTTTTATACTCTGCTATAGTAAATTCTTTGGTCTGTCTTGTATATGAAATGGGTCTTTTATCCATGCATGATTTTGACCACGTGGACTCCATAAAAGTGAATCAGCAACTCCTTGGGAGTTCCCTGGACCACATTTTGGGAGTTACTGAAATAGTCAGATTTTAGATGATTGTTGTAGACAAATACAGAATATGTTGTTGAAGTGCCATGGGGGAAGAGTTAAGGCCCAGGAGAAGGGGACTAGGGGGCGCTGGACTAGGTTGGGAGTTGCTCATGTATACAGTGTGGTCAGGGAGTTGCTCATGTATACAGTGTGGTCAGGGAAGGTCTCCCCTTCCGGGAATTTGGGGAGAGATTTGACACAGGTGGGAGCAAGCCACATGGCTCTGTTGGGGGGAATGTCCATCCTGTGAGAGATGGGAGAACAGGCATGGGGGCTCTGAGGCAGCAGTGTGCTCGGCAGGTTGGAGGCACGCTGGACAGGGGCCGGTGTGGCTGGTGTGGGATGATTGTGGGGAGAAGGGGGTGAAGTCCAAGCAGCTGCCTAGCGCACTTAATTAGGACACGAGTTACGTTTTAAATGTGAAAGTTTTTTTTTTTTTTAAATGTGAAAGTTATCTGTGGGAGGTATTTCCTTTTTGATCTTTTCATTTTGCTTTGCTTCGTAGTGGGTTTGTGTTACTCTTTCATTGTTACCATATCCCACTCCCTTCCATTCCTCTTGTGTGTTTATGTCTAGCGCCAAACTCTTTCTGAACACTTGGCTCGTTCATGTCTTGTTTAGTTTTCACAGTGGGTTCAGTATGAGCGACCTGCTTCTGCTTTCGTGGAGCTAGACCCTGCCGTAGGCTCCCTTGTGTTCTGACGACTGTGCTTCTGTAGGGCTGGTTTGCTTCTGTCTGTAATGTGGTCCCAGCCCTCTGCCCATTTTCTTTGAATCACTGAGCCACAGTACAGTAATCCTGTAAATTCTGAAAGTTTCTCTCTTCCTCAGCACCCTTCTCCCCAACGCTGGTCTCCACCCTTACCACACATACTTCTTTTTAGGCTGGAGTGATAGGAAGGGAGAGTGGAGTGTGAAGCAGGGTGCGGAGGGCCTTGAGTGGTGGGCGCGGGGAGGCAGAGTGGGTGCAGAGGGGTCTAACAGATCCCGTGCTAAGATCGGACTAGGAGGCAGCCTGCAGCACGTTCTAGGACCCGCCGTGCCTGGGCCCAGCTCAGTGGGCTCTCTTCCTCGGCGCTCCTCGGGACAGTGTGTTCCCTGGTCTGCGGGTGTCTGAGGAATGAATGTGATTTTAATTCGAGGAGCACCAAAGAAAATTAAGCTTTTCTTTCCCCATCTTGAATAAGTAAATATTTTCTGTTTTGCTAGCCTGCGGTCGTGGTAGGTAAAAGAAGTTAAGCTTTTTGAACACTTGGTAAATGTATCTGAAGTATCTATCATTCATTTCTGGTTCGCTGGTAAAATAGAAATTATTTAAGAATACTGAACAAAACAGTTGAGAATAAAACAGCTCCTAGAATTAGTGCAATTCTTATTTAAGATGTAGGTTTATTATTTAAGGTGTATATGTAAAATTTTTGCTTTAAGAGCTCAAGAAGCCAGGAAACTACATCCTTAGAAATTGATAAGACCTTTCCTTATACACATATGGAAAGTATTTAACCCGATATGTATTTTCTTAAAAGAGGGAACCTTTGTTCCTTGCTCATTAAAAAATTTCTCTTTGCAGTCTTTTCGTCTGCAGATGACTATAGAGAACATGAACCATTTGAAATTCATCCCCCACAAAGACTATACAGCCAATCGCCTGGTCAGCGGGCTCCTCCAGCTCCCGAGCAACACTTCCCTTGTGATTGATGAAACTCTCCTAGAGCAAGGGCAGCTAGACACACCAGGTATGGACAGGGGGCGTCTCCCTTCATGTCTAACCTGCCGTGAAAGCCAGATCTGGTAATGACTTTTAAAAGAATCACCGATCCGAGATACATTCACATTTCACAAGTATTTAAGATCAAGGCTTGCCGTATGAATTTGTATAATGTGGGGATTAGAAACTTACAGACTGTGTACATCAGCTGTGTTTTGTCATAGTATGAAGATAGTACAAGGACGTCGCAAGGAGCTCTTGAGAGGCTGAGGAGGGAGGAGATTTTTGCCTTCAGTCCTATGTTAGCTAAAAAGAAAAGTGTAGAGAAGATCTAATAAAACATTTTTTACTGGCCATTGTGAAGTTTAAAATTTGTTTTTCGAAGAATCTCTGAAAAAAAAAATAGGTTGGAAGGTTTGAAGTAACCTCAGTTATGGGAACTTGTTATAAAATGGCAAGGAAGCAGATTGCTTTATTTGTGCTCAAATGAGGATTGAGAAGACACTTTGCTGGCGGTAAGTTCAAGAGGTAAAGGTAGAAGAAAAAATAGTGTGGACGGGCTATCCTTAAGGCACAGCTGAGTATAAAAATCAATCATCAGTTCTACCATATTGTTGCAGACCTGTGAACACACCACACAGAAAGTGATTGTGCTTACGGGGAACCTGTCTTGTGCCCAGTTGCATACCAGATGCTAGATTAGATTTGGGGGGGGTCTTGGCCCCAAAATACATTTGTTTGGCTTGACCAGTATTGTCTGTGAAGCCTATTACTTAGTGAACATTTAGCTTGGAAGTTGAACAGTGCCTGAGATACTTTTTTTTTTTTTTTTTTTTAAAGCAGTCGAAACCTCATGTCTTATATAGTCAATGTCAGTAAAACCAATTTGTTTAAGTGATTAAAATCAACCAAAAAATTATTTTTTTTTATTTTCTAGGTGTTCATAATGTGACTGCTCTGAGCAACCTAATAACTTGGCAGAAGGTGGATTATGACTTCAGTTATCACCAGATGGAATTCCCCTGCAATATTAATGTTTTTATTACTTCGGAGGGGCGATCACTCCTGCCGGTATGATGAGACATTTTAAGATGGAGGGAGGTTACATTAGAAAGATACCTAAATCTTTATTTTGTTTCTTGGTACGGTTTATTATTGAGAAGTTAAACTTGTTTCAAAACTGGGGCTGCTGATTATCAGAGAATGAATTATTTTGTTCCTGCCTTGAGGATGAAAAACTGTCTGTGAAGAAGCAGATACGGCAAATCACCAGACAAGCGAAGGAAAGGTGTTGGTGGCCCCAACTCCCACATCCAGGCATAGAAAGTGGAAGCTGTCTATAACATCTAGACCTTTGTTCTTACTGCCTCGGTCCCATTGTTTTCCGTCAGTCTTATGTGAGGAATATTTCAGAGTTCCTTTTAAAATGTTCCTGATGACATGGTAATTATTTTTATGCTTTATGGTGAAATGCTCTGGTAAATCATTAGAGTGACTGATGAAGAGAGCTTTTAATTGAGTTTCTTCGTGATGAGAAGTACGCCCAGTTGCTTAAAAGGTCTATAGTTCCTCTGTAAACTAGCGTTCACTAGCGTGGCCCATGTGTAAGTTTTCTGCAGGAAAGTGTGATTTGCTTTATGTGGTTTCTAGAAAGGCAGATCAGTAAGACATAGAGTACATATTCCAGGATTAAAGAAACCTTGCAAACATTTTAATTAGCTATTGTTTAGAGGTTGGCTACCTTTTTATGTGTTTACTCGTAATCCTGTTGAGGATGTGTAAGTAACCAAAGAAAGGCTCGCTTTTGCAATTACCACTGAGGGAGTCACGGTGCTCATAATCAGTGTTAAAAAGTGACCTCCCCCCAGTGACCTCCTGATTCCTTCGCCCCTGATATGGACAAAGCCTCCTCCTGAAATTTCGGATTAACTTAGGAACTTGGACAGTACTGTGTCCTGGTTCTCTCTCCAGGCAGACTGCCAGATCCACTTACAGCCCCAGCTCACGCCCCCAAACATGGAGGAGTACGTGGACAGCCTTCTGTCGGCCGTGCTGCCCTCCGTGCTGGACAAGTTCCGCATCTACCTGACCCTTCTGAGGTTCCTGGACTACAGCATCTCCGATGAGATAACCAAGGTGTGTTTGGGGTCAAAGAAACGATTTCCCTGTGTGGCTTTAGACCGTTTAATCACCTTAGGTTTACTGTGACTACTGGTGAGGTAAGTTTGCTATTTGGTCTCTGTAGGTCTTTTGTCTATTGTGCACCATCAACACATGTATAGTTCTTGTTTTATGCTGTTGCCTTTTTTATTTTTATTTTTTTGACTCGGATCAAGTTCTTTATTCCATGCGGAGAACCAACCTATAAAGTAGGAACATATAGAATGACGAAGTTTTGGGGGATGGAGGCAGGGGGAAATAAATATGCTGTTGTCTTTAAATCAGAGGGAAAAAGTTACAAGGAAAAAGACCTTTACACTGCTTTTTATATTTACCCATGTCGTTCCCTTTACGGGTCATCTTTGCGTGGATTCAGGTCACTGCGTGGTGTCCTTCCATTTCAGCCTGAAGAACCCTCCGTGGTCCTTGTAGGGCAGAACTGCTGTGACAAGTCCTGTTAAGTTGTCGCTTATCTGGGAATGTCTTAATTTCTCCATTTTTGAAGACTAGTTTTACTGGATGTAGAGGTCTTGGTTTGTAGACTTGCTCTTTCAGCACTTTTTACGTATGTCCTCCAGTTGCCTTCCGGCCCCTGTGGTCTCTGAGAAGTCCGCTAGTTTCTGAGGAGAGGCTCCTTTGGGCTCAGGGTCATTTGCTCTTGTGCTTTCAAGACTTTCCTTGGCTTTGGACAGTTCAGCTGTGATGTGTCTGTGGGTGTGGAGTGCTTTGAGTTTGTCCTACTGGAGTTTATTGAGCTGCTTGGGTGTGCAGACTAATGCACGTCTTGGGGAAGTTCTCAAGAAATTTGGTGAAGTTTTGACCATTATTTCTTTAAATTTCTTTCTGCCCCTTCCTCCCTCCTCTCCTTCCAGCACTCTGTATATGAGTGTTGGTGCACGTGCTGGTGTCTCACAAGTCGCTGAGGCTCTGCTCTGTTCATTTTTCCTCCTCCCTTGACTTTCTCCTACACACACTGGACATTTGCAGTTGACCTTTCTGCACGTTTGCTGGACCTTCTTCTGCCTGCTGCACGACGCTGAGCCTTGTTTCTAGTGAATTTTAAGTCTCAGTTATATTGTTCACCTTCAGAATTTCTATTTGCTTTTTATTTTATTTTTTTAAAGACTTTATTCAGAGAGAGTGAATGAGCAAGCGGGGGAAGAGGGGCGGGGGGGGGGGAGAGAGAGAATCCCAAGCAGACTGCACTGAGCATGGAGCCTGATGCTGTGCCCCTTCCCACAACCCGAAGGTCATGACTTCAGCCGAAACCAAGAGTTAGACGCTTAGCCGACAGAGCGACCCAGGCGCCCCCTACTTGATTTTTAAATAATTTCTATCTATCTCGATATTTTTTATTTAGTGTGACATCATTCTCCTACTTTGTTTTAGCTCTTTATATGTGGTTTCCTTTAGTTCTTTGAATGTATTTAAAGAGCTGATTTAAAGTCTTTGTCTAGGGATGCCTGGGTGGCTCAGTCGGTTAAGCATCTGCCTTCGGCTCAGGACATGATCTGCGGGTCCTGGGATCGAGCCCCACGTCAAGCTCCCTATTCGACATGCAGCCTGCTTCTCCCTCTCCACCGCTGGTGCTCTCTCGTGCATGCCTCTCTCACCGTTTCTCTCTCTCTCTCTCAAATAAATCTCAAATAAATCTTTGTCTGGCAAGTCCAATATTTGGGTTTCCTCAAGGACGGTTTCTGCTGACTTCTTTGTTTCCAGTGAAGGGGTGCAGACGTTCTTGTTTCTTTCTATGTCTCCTCATTTTTGTTTTGAAAACCAGATATTTAAGTGATAGGATAGTTCTGCTCTGGTGGATCCTCCCTCTTCCTAGGGCTTGTTGTTGTTGCTTATTGCTTAATGGCTTTTCTGAATGAACTCTATGAAATGTATTCTTTGTATGCGGTTCCTGGAGTCTCTGCTCTGTTAGCTCAGTCAGTGATCAGATAGAAATTTAATTTCCTTAGATGCCTGGAAACAGGTCTCCCAGTCAAAGCCAAGGGCTCTGTGTCTCCCTGGGGGCAGGCCTTCAACACTCTGGCAACTGTTTATAGCTGTGACCCACCCTTCTCTTACTGCTTGCACAGAGAAGGTCACTCAGGATGGCTTAGGGCCTGCTCCGATCTTCTGAGGGTGTGCACGCCCCTTTGCACGCACGTGGCCTTCTGCGTTCCTGCGGAGATAGAGATAGATCGTCCTTTGGGGGCTTTTGGGAGGAGAAAAGTTCTCATTCCCTAGTTTTTTCTTTTAAGGGTTTTGGTTAGCTGCCTATTTGCCCCAATGACTATCCAGTGCGTGAAGCAGCCAGGATGATCAGTAATTGCTTCTGATTGTTTTTGCTAAGTTCCCTGGGAGAAGAGGCTGTTCACACTGGGTAAGCAGAGTCAGGCCGAATAAACACAGCCTTGCACGTGGCTTCTCGCAGGGAACCACCAGTCATGAGAATGACAGATGTCAGGAATGGTGCTTTGAAAGAACCCTCTCTTGTGATGGCCAGGCTGTCCCTTTTCAGGGCTGCAGGGGTGGGGTGGGGGTGGATAGGGAAACTAAAATGCCTCAAAGCCCAGTGTTCTTTCTTGAACAAACACTCCCTGTATTCTGGTTAATTTTCAGACTTTTGAAGAAGCAGGTTCTGATAGTTTTTGCTAGTGTTCTTGTACCCTTCAATGGATTAAAAAGTCACTGGGATTTTCTGTGGCCCTCCCTCACTCTGCCACTTTTGCTGACATTATTACCCTGCCCTGCTGGCCGTGCACATTGCTGGACCTAGATATTTGGCCGCGCCCCCAGGTGTGTCAGCAGCATTATCCCTGCGGGTGAGGCGTGGCTCTGGTACCCTCCTCGTCTCCTAAGAAGCCTGAGCAGCAGGGCTGACTTCCTCATTTTCGCATCAGCCGATGGACCATGTTACTTTGCTTCTCCCTACATAATGCATAGCGTTTCTTCATAAGCGGTAGTGTTGCAGTCCACTTACTCTCTTGATACAGGCAGTTGAGGAGGACTTCGTGGAAATGCGCAAGAACGACCCTCAGAGCATCACTGCTGACGATCTCCACCAGTTGCTCATTGTAGCTCGGTGAGTAGTACGTGTCCGTAATTGCTGTTTTAGTAAGCTCTGTATGAACCTCCCAATTTTTAGAGGAGTAACTGAGGCAGATTTCTACCAGTGGAAATGTTTTTCCTTTAAAATACCTTGTGAAAGGGCTTAGTGAAGGGAGATTGTGTTTGGCCCGTGACCAGTGGAACAGGCTTGCTTTTTGTCTCTAAACTTCAAAGATCCCTTTGTGGAAGTCTAACTTGGCTCTTGACTTATATGTAGCTACCAGATGGTCTTGACCCCTAACCCAGTATTCCTAGGTTCTTTAAAAAGGAAGAAAGAAAGAAAAAGAACGAGATCCTGTCCTAGGTCTAGACTTAAATCCGTTTCTGTGTTTCACGCCAGGTTCCTGTCTCTCAGTGCCGGCCAGACAACGCTGTCAAGAGAGCGGTGGCTCAGAGCAAAGCAGCTGGAGTCTTTAAGAAGAACCAGGCTTCAACAGCAGAAATGTGTGAATGGAAATGAACTTTAAAGATCTGACACCTAGGAGAGTAGTGGGCAGATTGTAGCCACATTATTGTAAAATTCAAATACCATTTATACCACATTGTTTTGTAGATAATTTGTATCAAAAACCAATGACTTTTCCTGAAGTCAAGCCTGGTAACATCTGAAGTTTATATAATATTCAGTAAGGGCTTTTACCTTACTGATTTTATGGAGCTTTTGATTGTTTTATAATTATATAAATTAGTAACATGTACAAAAATGTATTTGATATTAAAAGTTTAATATTGATAATGTTGCTGATACCATTTCCTTAGTTTCAGCCAAGTCATAGGTCACAGACTCTGTTGAAATGCTAATGTCAACTTCATTTGAAGAAATTTGTTGGAATTCCAAAGTCAGAGGAGTTGTTCAGATTTTTACAATGTCTTTCCAATTAATGGTGGGTCTGAATGTGTTTAGTGGTCCAAGTTTGGGGAATGGGGTGTAGCTGCCATTAATTCACATGACTGTGTGAAATACTGTAGTATCATTTCCCAGACATTTGACCACAGAAGTTTTTTTCCACTTAACAGTTGTTAATAACCTGCAAAATTAGTCTTTACATGGCAGTGGTTCCCAGACTTTTGGATTTCATGGACCAGTAACATTTCCAAAAATTTGGGGGACAGGGTTGCCAATGTATTTTGCCAAGTAATCTGAAAGAAACCACTGTATTATCACCATTTTTTTTCCCCCATAAAAGGACACTCTCCCAATAAGAGAGTCCTTTAAATGGAATAAATACAGCTTTTTTGGACAAAACACTGCACTGTCCTTTTTTTTCTCATTTCACCCCTGTGCATTTGGGAACCACTGTTTTATGGGACTTAAGGGAATGCTGTCCTAGGATAGGTTGTTTTGCCCAAATAGGAAGAAAGCAAACAGTTAACTTTTTAAAATATGCCTTCTGTAGAAAATAAAGTTTTAAATTGTTTTCCTAATAATTGTCATTTAGTTGCTTTGATGATTGTATTGGATTTTAAACTTTTGTGTAAGTTTTTCCATTAGTTCCAGATGTGTTAGTCAACGAACATACCTACTAATCCAGGAATAGCCAGTAAAGCTTTAGGTAAGTTTTTCCCAGACCAATTACAGATTTAATATAAAAGTTCTTAGTTTTTTTTTTTTAAAGATTTTATTTATTTGACAGAAACGGAGAGGGAGAAGCAGGTTCCCCGCTGAACAGAGAGCCTGATGTGGGAGCTCCATCCCAGGACCCCAGGATCATGACCTGAGCCAAAGGCAGATGCTTAACCGACTGAGCCACCCAGGTGCCCCTAACATAATAGTTCTTAAAATAACAAAAATATCATTACCGATACCTAGAAAGCAGTTAATACAGTATAGTGTAATTGTGGCATCAAGAATGTTTGAAAAGTTTAGACCATTACTTTTTTTTAAGCTGTCAGTGGTTATGTATGAAGATTAATGTGTTTTTTTTTAGCCAGTAACTTATCTAGTGGGAAACAGGAGATCAGTTAAATGATTCTGTAAGTGCTCTTTTGAAAAGCACCCCCCCCCCCATTGACATTGCTAAACAAGGAAACAGGGTTAGCCTTAAAAACCAAGAAATTCATTATGCCTAATGAACTGAAGTGAAAATTACTTAGTTGTTTAACTTTTCCTAACCTCAAATCTATTTTTATAAACTAATACAAGTAATCTGTTTATATTCAGAATTCTAACTGGTTTTCGTTTTTATAACTGGTAGACTAGACTTCCTTAACCTTTTAGAAATAAAATCAAGACTCAACTGGATTTGTGAGAATAAAATTCGAGCAGATAAGTTATCATGTGCTTATTGTGCCAGTGTGAATTGTAATTTACCAAAGAGAAGTACATAATTTGCTTGATCTTGCAGAAAAGTTCCCTTGAAAGGAAAACCCTCTTTGAAATAAACAAAACTTCCCAAATTATTAGTACTTTGGGTTGTTTTTCATGATTGTAAGACTTATCCCATGATGTGTGGGAAAAGATCCCATTACCTCCTGCTGGGAAATCTTCACTGAAAGCTGACTGTGGGAGGTGGTACAGCCTGGTGTCGCCCTAGTGGCATCCCACTTGGGTAGGAGACTGGAACCGTGGGCTTCAGAACCCCCTTTCTTTTCTCCTTGGCCCACACACTGGACAGTGAGGTTCGAACACAGTACCGACTGGAATTAAATGTTGCCTTCTTTTTAGTTTTAAAAAATCTCTTTGGAACAAATTTCGTGGCGCTTAAAAATACATGTATCACCTGACCTTTGCTTATATTTTCTCTCCCGTTGTGCAACACTTTAATACTTCGAAGACCCAGAAAAAAAGAACAGAATAAAGCATTCGGTTTCAGTGTTTGGGTGTTTAAAATTTGATGGTTTCTGAGGCACTTCATTTGTAAAGCCATATAATCAAAAGAGGAAAATACTGGAAAGGCTGAGACCCAAGTGATCAGTTACAGTTTACCTTACAAATTTTTTAATCTGATTTAGAAATCAACATTATCTTTAAAGTATTAAGGAATTCTCACACACATTTGTCACTTTAAATTACAATGGTATTTTATTTTAAATAGTCACAAGATTTGACACTTCAAAAAAAAGATACCACTAATAAATAACAAATGTGGAAATACTTATCAAAGTTACAACAGACATAATGTTGAACTGAGAATCACTTCAACAGAGTAAGGCTCTAAAGAGACCGGACAAACCAATACTTGTTTGGAATAAGGTGTGCAACGTTCTTGTATGGGCTTTTCTGAGGCCATGGTTCCATGGGTTCAGGATTATAGTCATGTCAGTTTTAGTACAACTGTGCTTCAGACTAAATTTTCAACAATTCAGTTACAGTCTGTACAAGATGTTAAGGAATGTTCCCCCGCAAAAAAATTACAACTTGAACACTCATTTCAAGAATTACCAGTACCCAGTAAATGTAGTCTTCCATTCCTGGAAACAGCAAAATAATTTAACAGGTGCTGGTATGCACATCCGGTGTCTCAGGTTTTATGAGTGACCAGTCTCAATTCTAGACTTTGGGGTGTACAAGGGGCAGAGTATTTTAAGCAGACTGTGGGGGAAATTAGGATCAAATGGGCATACCTTTCTTGACTGTAATGCCAGTAACCTCAATTAACTCTTAATAGGGAATGGTTAAGCCACCAAAGCTAAACTAGAATTTTTTAATATTCAAATGCTTCTTCGTACTAGTAACACTCTAAAGTCACTAAAAACTAAATGTATTTACACAGAAATGAATGGACAAACAGAAGACAAATTATGAAAAACGCTATTCTCCTACATGTGTGTCCATGTTCATCCTTTGTGTTTCCTTCCTACACTTCACTTATCCACCCCACTCCACAAAAGGTTCAGGTTATTACCGTCTCAAAGTAATTATCCCCAAATTACTTTGAGACCAACTGCTCTGTAGTGTATAAGCTACTCACGGTTACACCTTCTAGGGTGACGTACTCCTGTCGTCCTGGCTCTCAAATCTGGAAATCTGCTCAGCTTCAGACTCCTTTAAAAACCTTTCCCGATAAACATAATTAGAATGTGTGATCCCTAGCTTCAAAGACAGTACAGGTTAAAATAGCCTAATATGTGAAACCTCTTTTTGGATTAAATAAAAGCCACAGGATTCTTTGTGGCTAAAAACTAAATCTGAATTATTCGTGTCTGGCATTGTGTAAACATACTTTTAAGTTCATTTTGCTGGACTTCATTAACCCCTTCAGGTTCTGCAGGGCTCTTCTGAACCTTTGCCACTGCGAAATGGATCCCTTGGGTGAAGCCAGCTTGAGTGATACTAGCAACTTGGACCATGGAACTTCGAATCTTTGCAAAGGGAGAGACTGCTCTGCTGCTACCGCCCTCTGAAGGAGAAGGAGTTCCATGAAGCCCTGTCTCAAATTCAAGCGTGCTGGGTCCAGAGCCAGGGGTCTTTTGAGATACAACTGGATGCACTGGTTCAACTGACAAATACTGGGGACCTGTTGCAGAAAAAGACACATCTAATTGAGACGGCCGGGAAGGTATCCGTTCTGTTGATTCCGATTGTGTTTCTTCACTAGAAGCTTGATTGGCCATTTGATTTCCCTCCTCACTAGCCTGCTGACAAACAGACCCTGTTTCTGACAGCTGGGTCATTTTGTTTTGTGCATCTTGTACAAATCTGTGGCAGTAAATATCCACAGGCTTGGCAAAGCCAGTCAATATGTATATGTTGTCAGCAGAAGGACTTTTCTTCAAAGGAGACTCATGGCCTTTTCCAGACCCACTTCCATGAGCAGCAATCTCTGAAGGAGCATGAATGCTAATATCAGTGCTGCTAATGGACTGGGACCGACTGCCTAACCGAGGTGCTGAAGCAATAATACCACAACTAGGAAGAACATAGTCTCTTGGCCCTACGTTCTCTAAAGAATTAGCTAGCTGTTTGTCTTCATCAGACTTGGAATTTGTAAGGAATTCATCAGAGTGGTAGGAGTCATTCTCTGAAGACATTTCCCCATCCGACTCTGCCTGGACTTTGTTATCCATCGCACCTGTGGTTTCCATAGTTTCAAGACTACTATCTGACTTCCAAAGATTCACTTTTAAGTTTGGTTTTAGAAAGTTAACTTTCATTTCAGGTTTGGCAAAGTTTCCTAGCTTTCGGAGATTGCCAATATTTACATTAGATTTGGTCTGTTTCACTTTTTGATTTAGAGATGAAAATTTGCTCATTAAAAAATTCTTTCCCTGTGCCAAAGAGCCTTGGTTTTGAGATCTGATGCCAAGGATGTCTTCATGAGGTTTACTGCTCTTCCTACAAATTAGAAGAGAAAACAGTTAACTCCCTCTGAAATCCAATATACCAGTTCCAGTTACTGTAAGTGAAAGCTGTTACTTAAATTGGGCCCAGTTTCTGAAACCGTGCACTACTAATTGGTAAAATCAGATAATCCCTTGGAGTTGATGCTAGAACAGTACTGTACAATAGAAATGTAAGCTAGATGTAGTTTTAAATTTTTCTAGCCATATTAAAAATAGAAATTTTGATTTTATTTAATCCAGTATATACAAAATAGCTCAACATATAATCACTAGTAAAAGATGATTAATGAGGTATCTTATTCTTTTTGTTACTAAGTCTTTGAAGCAATCAGTGACTGGTAGTTTACAATCGGGCAGCAGAAACCTTTTAAAACATTGACAAGCTGTCCCGGGGCACTGAGTGGGCAGGGTGCCCTGACTTTAACCCCCAGTCCGGTAAGCAGTTTCCTGCGTGTCCTATCCTCAAGCAGCCCGTGCACTGAAGAGCCAGCCTGTGGAAATGCTACATGTGTAAATCGTAATCCTACTCTGTCAAGATCCTCACAGTAGTTGGATTAATCATGTTGAGTTCTTCTGGATCAAAACTGTGTCTTTAGATTTGATCATTATTATTGCATGTTTCCTTCAACTGGATTCTCTTTGGCATTCAGAGGAGGGGGAAGCAGCAGAAGAAGGGAGATAAGCCTCCCAATGGTTGCCTCAACCTGCATTTTTGTGTATTCTAAGAATTAAAAACAAAAACACCACACCCAAAATTCAGACAACAGTAGTTTCCCCCCTTACCTGTGGGGGATATATTCCAAAACCCCCAATGGATAGCTGAAGCCACGGATAGGATCAAACCCTGTATGTACTATGTTTTTCCCTATACATATATAATCTGTGACAAAGTTTAATTTATAACTAGGCAGAGTGTAAGAGATTAATAATTTATAATGCCGTAAATAAAATTTATATGAACGTCCTCTCTCTAAATATCTTATTGTACTGTACTCACCCTTCTGGTGAGGATGTGAGATGATAAAATGCCTGCACGGTGAGATGAAGTGACTGAGCGTCAAGAGGAGGATCACCTGCTCCCAGACTAGGGCTGACCACAGCTAACTGAAACGTGGATGGGGGAGGAGGAGACTACTACAGTCACTTTCAGAGCAAGTGGCTACCATTTAGGGCAGGTCTACTACATGGACAACCTAAACACCAGCCAAGCCAACACAGACTATAGATGGGAATCTACAGCATCTTAACTAAAGCTGTCTGCACCCATTCCAACTTGGCTGAATTCAGGTGGGAGGGGGGCAGAATGTTTATGTTTCCTGTGGATTACCTACAATTATTTTAAAATATATGGGATATGTAATAAAGGGTTTTCTCATTTGGCATTCCCTCATGACAGCTGTAAGTGTAAGAAAAAGTGACTGCTATCTGCCACATGTTTCAGTACGGATATTTGACTTTCTGGTCATGAGCATATTTCGTAAAAATTAGGAATGTTAAAGAGCTACTGAAACAATTCTCTCTACTAACACAAGACTGAACAGTTTTTCTCTAGATGACCAAATGGTTCTTCTCTAGTCGAATGTGGGCCATGAAACAATCAGATGGGAAATCCAAATTTTAATGTGAAATAATCTCTTTATAGGCATTCCTTTCCCAAATTCAAAACCCACTGGCATTTATAGAGAAAATGACAGCCAGTATGTTTTAAAGTTGTTTAAATTATGGCCACAGAAATTTGACATTTCCCAGTCTAAATACCAATATATTACCATAATTTGATTTCTCCCCATCTTGCAAATACTTTTAAAGAAATAAGACTTTGGATAATAATGTCTTTATTCTTGAGAAAATCGAAGTAGTATACTTACCTCTCAAGTTTTTTCTCAATTATAGGTACATCTAATCCCATGGCTTGCTTGGTTATCTGCAGCATCTCTGCAATGCACTGAAGGGTATCTGAAACCCAAATACAACTGCTTGCCAGTTTCTCCAAAAACATACTAAAATAGCACTTGTAATTCAGAACCCTAAATGAAATTTGTGATCTTAAATTTAAATACAAGTTTATTTGCTACAATTTACAGAAAACTGCTTATTACTCTCCCCACTAATTCAAAATGTTCTAAAACAAATTTTAACAGAAGAGTTAATAAAGGGCAAATGAGCCAAATCAATTGGAATTAAAAGTTTATTCTCATTTGTCCTGTGTTAGTCCTGTGTTAGATGCCAAGGCAACAGCTGTGAACAAGACAGCACTGTTCCCTGACGACTGTCCATGAGAAGCATATGTGGTGGGAAAAAGCCCTAGTACCCTGAGATTTCCCATTACAGACACCCTTGCCCCAAGCTACATCAGTTCAAATAAGTTCCCTGCTTTCTGGAGACAGAGTAGCTATTTTAAGAATGGTATGTACTGTCCCCACAAAAGTTACCACTGAATACTGTCCTCTCTTCATTACCTTTCCCATCCTCTTCTGGATTGCGCATTACAGCTCTCAGTGTGTGGAAATAGCCACTTGCTTCTTTATATCTGTAGTGCAATCGCATGCAGGAGAACTTCGGCTTACCAAAGAGAGTGGGTTCAGGACCTAAAACCCAAATGAGTATGGTTAAATCTTTCACATAAAATTTACTTTTTTCTGTATCTTCTTCATTGGTTAGGTACTTAGCACATTTTTCTTATTCTAAATGAGAGTACACAAAATACAATCATCACAATAAGATGATTTGGTTTGATGAGACTAAAAAACTTTTCTTTAGTCTCAAATATTTAAACTTTCTTGATCCTTGGTTAATCTTCACAAGGTAAGAAAAGTTACCTTTTCTACTAGTTATTAGACTCTATCATCCACCACTGATCTCTAAAGAATAGAGTCCTAAGAAAGAGACTACTTGAAATATCAGTATCCTTTTCTGGTTCTATTAAGTTGTAATGCTTGCTCAAACAATGTGGCCCACTCTTGGGAGAACAATATTTGCTTTCTAGGACTTGGTTAGCATGTTAAAATTTACCTATTTCTATTTTTTCCAGGTCTTCTAGACTTAGTCGTTGATACTGGTTTACTTTATCAACTTCATCATCATAACTGGATAAAGGGAAAGGAAGTAAAAAAATAGGATTAAAATCAAAAGCGTATCTGGCTTGTCAGCTGAGATATAATAGTAGCAACTTCTATGCAGTTAAAATCTTCCAGGGCTTCTTAAAAACTAGATGAAATGAGATTAACATATATGTAGTTCAGTAGCTAAAAGAGAATCAGCTTATAGATCTTACACTAAAATCAATTACAAAATATAATTTGTTTTATAAAAACTTTTACAAAATAAAACCAACAAACCTAAAAGTTAACCTAAAAGGAAGGCAAACACACACATACATATACTGAAGGTATGTGTTTGTGAATAACACAGCAGATAAACCTGCTGTCCAAAATCAAGAATAAAAAATCCGTATGATCAATGCCAATGGGCACCTGGGCCAATGACTTAAAAAAATGACTGTTCATACAAGGCCAAAAAGAAAGTATTTACTTAGAGAAAAAAATTGATTTTGGTAAGGCAAATGAGAAAGTACTTGTATTTGTGCTAGTGGCATTGTTAATTAGTAGTCTTTCTGGAGATCTGGCAATAAACCACACAATTATTAGAATTCATCATACTCTTGTAACCAAAGAGAAGCATGTGTGTGCATGCATGTGCACAAAATTATCTGCACAAAGACAACTGTATCATTGCTAATAGAAATAAAATGGAAGTATCAGTGCTAAACAATGGGGAAACGTGTACTGGATAGTAATAAAAAATGTATACTCATTAAAGGATATGGAGTACATCAAAACATGGAAAATATATAGGAAATAAACTAAGTGCTAAAAGAATATTATATAAACGCTGACTACAACTCTAAAATCACATTTTCAAACTGATGAGGAACAGTGATGTAACAGTATGTAAAGTTCAGTGAAGTTCCATATAGCAAAACCAGATTCTTAATGTTGTCATGAACTCTAATAGGAAATGTATACTCATTAAAGAACAATTAAAAGCTTTAAATCAATAAGCAACTTACTAGGCCACGTAGTAGGCAGAGTTAGAAAGCAGTAACAGCACATCCACATCTCTGTGAGTAGCATCAATGAGGCTAAACAGACATGACACAGGGAATAAAATATTTTCATTTTCATCTGCATTCTCACCAAAATTCTATAGCAGAACCACTGAAGATAAAAGATTGGTTGGGGTGGGAATCAATCAGTGAGTCCTACTTTTAAAGTCAGATGTATACAATCTATCCATTTGGAGGGGGGAAAAAAGGAACCCAGTTTGAGGAGGGGGGTAGGTGTCAGGAAAGGAGGGTAGCTGAGGAGAGGTCCTTTCTCAGAGTGGTGGTCAAGGAGGTGGGAGGACTCGGGACAACAAGATAATTTGCAGGGGGAGGGGACTGGGAAGAAAGGAACACCCTCAGGCTCAGAAGGGAGAAAATGTCTAGATTATCTCACAAGACCTAACTTCACATTAAGTATATTTTTACACACGTGTAGAATGCATCTTTTGGAGGAAAAAAATTACATAGAGCATTTAGGTGCAAAAATGGGACCAAGCCCAAACCACTTTGTGTGTTTCTTACTCCAGATTTATTTGGCTTTTAAAGAACAAGTAAACATTTCCTTAGTCTAAGTCCGTTTTGCTGTATTTTCCCTCCACTCACAAATCAAATATCAAACTAAGGGTCAGAAACTAGGTGAGTGTTGATGAATCCATTAAGCCTACAGCAAAATACACATTTTTCTAAGATTACTAATAAAAAAATGGCCCACGTATAAAATCTACAAATAACCAACAGATAAAGCAGGCAAAATGTGAACTTGAAGCTTCTAATACTCATCTAACACCAACAATATGAATTTCCAATCAAAAGGGGGAAATTAATCTAATATTGGTCTCAAAATTCCACTGTATGAGTGGGTATTGCTCCCTTAGAATTTCGTACCTATTTGCCAAGATTTACCAAATGCTACTGAAAAACAAATGGAAAACAGGCGGGAAGAACATCATTTGTCGATGGAAGTCACGTCCTTCAACTGCGTCAGAATGAGGTCATTGTTTAATGCGTACTGCGGAGAAAAACGCACCAAAATCTGAACCCGCAGTAATTTACATCCACAGCACCTTGTCGCAGCGTACGTACCTCGGACGGTCTTAATCTAACAAATACGCCTCGATTTTCACCTAAAATAATACCGAAAAATACGGCGATTGAGATGCCAGGACTCACTACCCCACAGGCGGACCCCAAATGTGCGCCCTAGCTAACCTGTCCGCGGAACCCCCACCGCGCAGACCCCCTGCCGCCGCCCCGCCCGCCGCGGTACTTACTCGCGCGCTGGCCGCGGGCGCTCCCGCCGAGCCACCGCAGTTACGTCACCACACATACTGCACAGGCGAGAACGTCTACTTGTACGAGTCAGCGCGGCCTCGGACCAGCTTCCGATTTGGGCACTACTATTTACATCAGTCCGACAGGATCCTCAGTCACAAACATTATGTCTTTAACAGAAAGCACTGGGCACGTAACAGGCGGTCAGGAAAAAGCCCCCCCCCCCC